>NC_056735.1:1608920292-1609025292 GCF_019279795.1 Protopterus annectens
AACCGGGACATATTTCAACTATTGCCCTCTTAAACCTTTAGTGAATTGTACAATGACCGGTTTGTTTTCATTGACATTTTCCAAATATGTACATGTCTGACAGTCAGTTATATGACATGAAATGCTGCATACATGCCAGAAATAAGCACACTGATATGCCTGGGGGACAGGGTAACAGCCGGCAATTATGGGCCAATTAACTGGACATTCTGGACAGTTCTGTATACTTGTGGGGTATGATTCTGCATACAGCTTACTACACTCCCAGGATTCAAACCATGGCTGTGTCTGCTAAAATAAAACACTGTCCATCACAGTTGAGTGTGCTATATAGATATTGATGTGTATCTCTTCTCTGATTTCTGTCTATAATTCACCTGTGGTTTGACATTCTGAACTTGTAATTACAGCACTCTTTTTTATACAGGATTTCCTAGACAGTTATATTATGTAGTATAGTGTGGGTAACCATGATGAGTTATACCTTATTATTCAGAGCAACTGCAACACTAACAGTGTCATACAGTACCAGAGTAAACAGTACCAGTACAGAATATCAATCTTTTATTTCTAGGCACAGTGTTCGTATCTGACAGACCTGTGGGAGCAATGTTTGTTAGCACTACCTGAATGTTGCCACACAAATTACCAGTTTCCACATTAATATTATGCACATATGTCTAACTCTGTTACTGTACAGACTCTGGTCACAGCTTGACAACATGGGGATGGAGATGGGACATACTTGGTTAATTACTCTCATAACATTTTGGGGAGTCGCTAGAGTGTCAGGTATGTTCTTATAGATGTCTGACAATCAGTTGTATGTATTGTTTGCTGCCTAAATGTCTGAGATCATCCCACTGATTTGCCAGGGGGACATGGTGACAGGCAGCAGATATGGGCCGATTTACTGGACATTCTGGACATATTTGTACAGTTGTGGGGTATGAGTCTGCATACAGCCTACTACCACTCCCAGGATTCTAACCATGGCTGTGTGTGCTAAAAATGCTACAGTTCATGTCGCAGTTGAGTGTGCTATTCGGATTTTTGTTGTCTGTCTTTTTACTGTTTTTTAATTCTCTTTCAGTTGTACTATATGACTTCTTGGGATTACAACAGTCATATACAGACATTCCTACACATTTTATTTATGTAGCACAGTGTGGGTAACAGTGCTTAATACAACAGTATTATTAAGTGATTGCAACTGTACATTACCATATGATACCAGAGTAAACACATGCAGTCCAGCAGTTAGACCTTTATTGTCAGGCTATTATGCTTTTATTTACATACAACCTATATGAGACTCTTCCTGCCCTATTCTCTGGTGTATGCAGTACATGCATTAAACAATAAAAGGTTTTATACAGGCAATTAACTTACTACTACTTTTAGATTTATTTTCTATGACAGTACATGCAAGAGTATTACTAACCTGCCTCCCATCGCAACCACTGCAGTCTACAGGCATGGGCTTCCTGGTTCGCAACCTGCTCACCTGCCAATGTAAAAGTCATAAGAGGAATATTTAGTCATACCTATCCATAATATACATGAGCTGGCAATTATTAAACAGGTAGTGGACTGATACTTACACATGACTGGGACATCCCCTGTCCTCCTAGCCTTTTGGATCCACTGATCCAAGAGATCCCCCTTTCTACACATCAGGTCAGCATATTGATGCCTGACCTGCTCATTAGTTCACGGTATGCCAGTGGGACTGGTGAGGTCACGAGCGATATGGTCCCTGGCTTCTGCTTTGTATTGGGAACCATGGTACTGGCCCTGCAGCAGTCTCTGTTCATGGTCTTTCACAAGTAGTCCTGCCATGACTCTGGACTTCTGGAGGCCCCAGCACTGCACCGGAAAGTGCACACCCTCTCCCAGTTCAGACATAGTGCCTACAGGGGGAAGCTACAACCAGTGATGAGATGTATTCCACCTGTTGGGTTTAAATAGAGCTGGTTTCCAGCGCTTTGCCATGAATGGATGGTTTTGAAAATGCTAAGCTATGGGCAAATCTGCTTAACTAAGGCTGGCATTGCTTAAAGGGGTATACCAATGGGCAGACTGAGTTAGCTGGCCTACACATTGCTTACAACTACTAAGCTGGGCTGTGCAATGCTTAGTGTTGCTTAATATTTAATTTGCGTTATATTTGCTTTTTGGCATTGATTTATTATTCATTACGTTATATATGTGTTTGATATCCATGATTCATGTTTACGTACACCGGTTCTATATTAGAACATCCAAGTTTCAAAACTTCAAATGTTCTAATATCGAACTCTATTCAGTGAAAGCTGAAAACATCGAACATACAGAGCAGCAAATTGTTTTCCTTGGGAAAAAAATTGCCATTCCACAGCACATACACACAACACAAGCACACCAAACAAACAGCAATCCACACACATACACCTAAAATCTTACACCTAACCCTACACTAAACTATACACACACCACTAACTATCCACTTACCTTAATCCAAACCCTAACCCTAAGGTCCGTCACTATAGCCCACTCACCTCACCTGCACCCTAACTCAACTACCCCGCC
Source organism: Protopterus annectens (assembly GCF_019279795.1). Classification (NCBI taxonomy): domain Eukaryota; kingdom Metazoa; phylum Chordata; order Ceratodontiformes; family Protopteridae; genus Protopterus; species Protopterus annectens. The sequence goes on from NC_056735.1 coordinate 1,608,922,864, forward strand.
CTAACCCTCATGTCCACACAATCACACACTTACCTGACCCGCGCCCTAACCCTAACTCAACTAACCCACTCTTACCCTCACGTCCACACAATCACACACATACCTAACCTGCGCCCTAACCCTAACTAACCTAACCCGCACTCAATTGCGCACTTACCTGAACTCGACCACAGCACTGAAAATACCAAAGCAACAGAAACGGATAACCAAATTCTTTCCCTAGGAAAAAAATCAGTTTTCTGTAGCTTCGATGTTTTCAGCTTTCACTAAATAGGGTTCGATATTAGAACATTCAAAGTTTTGAAACTTCGATGTTCTAATATAGACCCCATACACCGTATGGGGTCCTTGTGTTTCTTAGGGGATTTTAACACATTAATACAATGACACCTCACATCTGCACTTACTACAGTACTCCAGTTCACATATTTATGTTATGTAGCAAGTTATACAACATAAAACTGTATATAGATTCCTTTCACATGTCCAGTTTGATTTTCCTATAGTGAGGATCTGTTTGGTGATACATCAATCTTATGTACTGCTGTGATGGCTTAGTGGTTAACTACTGTGACTGTTGTGTACAGGGTCCTGGGTTCAAGACCTGCAAAGGCTGTTTATTTTGTTTCTGGCCAGGACAGCGGCTGTTGCGTACAGAGTAATTAAGGCACTTTTAAGCAATTGTAAGTGAGTTTGCCCAGGTTTGCATGAGGGTAAGCAATGCTAACCTTTGGATTAAATATGCTTACAAATAGTTAGCTTCAATATTGCTTAACCTGTTGTGCACATTGCTTACCCCCACACAAACAGGCTTAAACTCACTACTGCTTACATATGCTTACTTGTGCTTACTACTGCTTACTCCCACTTACCACCACACTAATTTAGACAGTGATGTCAAATAGTTCTTGGGAAGGTGGTGGATTTGAAAACTGTATGGATTTATCATTCATTACACATTTTACCTTCCATTTGTGTCCCTGATTCCTGTGTACATATATTGTATGGGGCACTTGTGATTATCTGTGGACTTTACAACATTATGACAATGACACCTCACATTTGCATTTAATGCAGTACTCCATTTCACAAATATATGTTATTTAGTAGGTTATGCAACAAAAAAATTGGTCATAAAGTGATTTGACATGGAAAATGGAATGTACTGGAGTGGGACTCGAGCCGGGAATGACTGCTCATAAGGTGAATGCTCTGCCCACTACACTATTGCTGTACTGCTTCATTTGCATATATCTGGCTTTTTATCCTTTAGTGCCATTTAAGCTGCATTAACCATAGCTAAGCGATGGGCAAACCCGCGCACCTATGGTTAAATTAAATCTGTTTCATAAAAAAAAAAAACACTTCTTTATATTTAATGTTTTAACTATTGCTCTTGTAAACTTAAGGGGATGTTGCTGGGGGTATGCAAACACCTATGAGTGGTCTTGCTCATTCTTATTCATACACTGCTGTTCTTCATTGCAGGGGCGTGTATATTCTGAGAGCTCTGCTCTCAGATATGCCCCCTGTACTCATACATGCTCCGTGTCCGTTTAGGAGCTCAAGCAGCATGCCTTCATTGATATGCATGGAGCGCTGCCATTCTGCTCCTAAATGGCTGCTTCCATGCAGGACTAAGCTAGTCCTGCATGGAAGGATAGTGAATCCGAGGGACAGTTAAACAGAAATGAAATGCAGTAAAATGTAGTTAAACAGTAATTAATTGCAGTAGATAGCAATGAAATATAATCAGTAGATTGCTTTGAAACAGCAGCTCACAAATCACAGCAGTAACAGACAGCACAAATAAAGCAGGAATTCAGTAGAATACTGTCATCAATTTAGTGAGGCTACCAACAATCCGGTCAGTCCAACATTTCTTTACCCTGTAATCAACAGGGTCTAAATGCTGACTTGGGTGCAAAACCAAAGACTAGCAATCCTAACAACTCATTTATGGCACCGATACCTTTAAATTTTCCTCTCCCCTACAAGAATTTAGCACGCAAGCGCTCAGCAAGTCGGGGGAGAATGAAAAGGAAAATGTCAGCGAAAACACCAGAACGGAGAAGGAGAGCAAGGAACTAGAAAATCTGTTCTTTAACTTGACATCGAGAACTTTTTCTCTAGATGAACAGTTCGTTTTGAACAAAGGTTTGTCGTTTATCCCCTCCAGGGGAAGTATATTGTCGGATACGCTGATAGGCTTACGTTTGTTTGTTAGGAAATTGTCTTTGAAAGTGTTTTTCAAAAATAGTTCTTTTTCAAACGAATTTGATTATAAAACTGCATTATACAAGAGAAAAAGTTGTTTTATGCCCCCAATACCGCAAACTGCTGAATGTTTCTTGCGTGCTTGTGAGAGTGAGTTCTACTTATATTATGAACAGAATAAACATAAAGGTATATTTATTAACTTGAATTATGCACAAAGATGTTGCTTGGATAATCTTTGTCATGATGTGAACCTGGTCTTTAAACCAGCTGATAAGGGAGGGGGGATTGTTGCAATGGACACTTCCTTTTACAAAGAACTTATGTATAACATGCTTAACAATGACAAGGCATATAAACTTTTAGATAAGAGTAAGATAACATCAACCATTAACTATGTACATGACACTATATACGATCTACTTATGACCAGATGTATAGACAAAACTTTGTATGATTTCTTAATGATTGAGTCGCCTTTAATTCCTGTGATTAAGGGGCTACCCAAGCTCCATAAAAATGAAGATCCACCCCCTCTAAGACCTATAGTGTCAGGTGAACGCTGGGTTACTGAAAATGCCTCATTGTATATACAATCTAAGCTGGGAGATATGGTTAAAAATGTCCCTACTATTTTAAAGAATTCATATGAACTTCTTGATGACCTGAAGACAGATGCTGTTATTAACAGCATAAATAAAAATACTCTTCTGGTCACCTTAGACATCAAGAATTTGTTCACCAGCATACCTAACAACTATGGTCTTGATGCAATTAGGTTTCACCTGGTTGAGCTTGGTACCATTGAGAATAATGAAATTATGAATATCTGTTGCCTATTAGATCTGGTTCTTAATAACAATATCTTTTTGTTTGATAACAAAGCGTATGCACAGACATGGGGAGTGGCAATGGGCACTCCCTGTGCCAATGCGTACGCGAATTTAGTGGTTCATAGATGGGAAAAAGAACATCTATTTAATGAGCCTAGATTTACCAACGTCATTCTGTATAGACGTTTCGTGGATGACGTCTTAATGTTATGGAATGGAAATACTGAGTTGTTGAGTGAATTCATTAGTTATATGAACTCATCCACTTCCTTCTTCAGTTTTACTTATGAGAGCTCTCTAACTAATGCTAACTTTTTGGATATCACTATTAAGAAGGATAACTGTGGCAATGTAACTACTACCTTATTTAGAAAATCTTGTTGGAAAAATAGCATCCTACATTACGATAGCTTACATCCACGCTATATTTTCCGCAACATTGTGAAAGGCCAGATGACAAGGATACTTAGAATATGTAGTAATGAGTTAGATGCTATTGAGCTAATAAAGGATCAAAAACAGCATTTTATAGATAGAGGCTACCCAGTTGAACTAGTTAATGACACAATTAATACTCTTTTTGGAATGCCTAACCATTCATTAAATATATATTATGCTAATTATAAGAATGAGAAATATAAAGATCTAACGTATGAAATTAAATATAGTAATGATGTTGACAATCTAACTAAAATTATTAGGGGAAACTGGAAGATTTTGTCCCTAGACCCCGGATTATCACAATTAGTAGGGAAGAAACCTACATTTAGATTTACCAACTGCCTAAATATAAAGAGATTACTATGTAAAGAAAAATTGGATATACCAATCACTGATATAAGGGCAAACTTAAAAACTGGCACTTTTGCATGTAGCAAGTGCTCATTATGTAGGTATATCCACAAAATACAAATTCCTAGTATCTTAAGTACCAACATAGAATTCAAACCTGCCTTTTATGCCACCTGCAATACCAGGGGTGTTATCTATCTTGCAGTTTGCAATCAATGCGATGGATTTTATGTAGGGATGACATCGCGTCGTCTCAGGGATCGTATCTACAATCACGTCTATGACATCAGAAAGGCTAACCCTGCTAATGCCCTAGCTGTGCACTGTCAAGATAGACCCCAACATTGCTTTAGTTTTCTGGTTTTGCAAGTATTAAATTCCAACAAGAGGGAAGGTGATACCTTAAGTAGTATTGAGTTACTTGAACTGAGATGGATATTGAAATTGAAGGCCCATATTCCACCAGGTCTTAACACAGTGGTCAGTATACGCCCTGCTTTGCTAGGATCGTAGTGATACACTGCTTGATATTTAAATGGCTCTCCTTGATATACCCTCATATTTTTTGATTGTCTCTCTCTTTACACCTATATGAGATTACCCATTCCTATATGGCTAGTTCCATAGGATTTGATTCATCTGACACCCCTCCCAGATATATTTATTTGATCATAAAGTTTGTGCTATGCTGTTCCCCCCCCCCATGGTTAAGGTCCGCAAATCATGAATATATATTCTATAACTTGAGGCCTTTGAATTGTTAATTGCTGCTTGTGATATAATCCATCAGTATATAGCATTATGAGATGCTTAATTTTGCTATATACTGAATTTTAATATGCCCATTTTATATATCAATATATTTGGATCATTAGTGGTGTTTGAATGTTTCACAAAAGCTTGGATTCTATAGTTGAATTTATTAAACAATGTCTGATACAAGTGGTATAAGAACAATAAATTATGTTTATATGCGTTCTTTGACTAAAGATGCATTAAATATATAGCGCCAGTATGACGCATTCACAGCGTCTTTGAAATGTATTACTATTATAGCTATTCATTTATTGATAGTAAAAGCTGGAGTTTCTGTAACTGAAATTGCCATGTGATATTTGATGTTAAGCACTATGAGAAGAATGAATGGCATATATGCAAATATGAATAATTTTGCGTATAAGCTTAAGCTTAGGCTTAAGGTAGAAATACATATATAATACTTTGCATATCTTGCATTTATAATGCCATTAAATTAACTTTAAAGGATATATGGTTGTTTTAATATATGTGATATAGGCATTTTTGTGCCTTAATTTGCTAGTATTGAATGAAAAAAACATATTAATATTTTAAATAATGTAATGGCTTCTCATATGATAGTTTTTAGATATACCTGATGTAAGCACCATTGTTGTATTTTGTTATGAAATGCTTTTTATTGAATGTTAGCGTTTTAATACAGGCGTAGAAATGACATTCACTAAGGTTCATATTATATGGATCTTGGAACTTGCTTCTTTAAATGTAGAATGATTGTTGTTCTTTTAATTGGATAATTAATTGTTGATTAATTGCTTAATTATTGTGATCTTGTGTATATATTCTGCATTAGTTTTATGTGATTTGTAACCTGATGAAGCGCACCTGTGTGTGCGTGAAAGCGCTCGTTCAATAAACCTGTTTTATACTTTTCATGGTGGTTCCTGACAGTTTCTTCATATATTTATGTTATGTAGCAAGTTATACAACATAAAACTGTATATAGATTCCTTTCACATGTCCAGTTTGATTTTCCTATAGTGAGGATCTGTTTGGTGATACATCAATCTTATGTACTGCTGTGATGGCTTAGTGGTTAACTACTGTGACTGTTGTGTACAGGGTCCTGGGTTCAAGACCTGCAAAGGCTGTTTATTTTGTTTCTGGCCAGGACAGCGGCTGTTGCGTACAGAGTAATTAAGGCACTTTTAAGCAATTGTAAGTGAGTTTGCCCAGGTTTGCATGAGGGTAAGCAATGCTAACCTTTGGATTAAATATGCTTACAAATAGTTAGCTTCAATATTGCTTAACCTGTTGTGCACATTGCTTACCCCCACACAAACAGGCTTAAACTCACTACTGCTTACATATGCTTACTTGTGCTTACTACTGCTTACTCCCACTTACCACCACACTAATTTAGACAGTGATGTCAAATAGTTGCGAAAAGCAGAAACCTGATCTCACCGCAATGAAGTTAAAGTACTGAGTGGTTGCTGTTTTTAAAAAACTTCCCAAATCCACAGTTCAAAGAAATTGTCGGCAGCCGTAGCAAAAGTAAAACTCTTCTTTATTATGAATATAATTGAGAGGTAAGCGCTTTCGCGTGGTCACAGCCACGCTTCATCAGACAAATGAAGATTCTACAATAAAGTGCTTATATACTACATAAATTATATAAATTAATTAAGACCAAGCCCTATGTAATTAGGTACCTCATTAAACATTTAAAGCAGCAATGCTTAGCTTCCAAGATCAACTGACAAACTATCGGAAGCAATGCTTTCATTAATGATGAATACAAATTCTAAAATAATAAATCTTAAACATAACTCATGATACAGTTTGTGAATTAAAAGTGTAAATATGTGTATATATAATGAGTTAGACAAACAAACAATCATAGAACTTGATGTAATTCAACTATAACTCTGTGCTTAGGTGAAATAAATGAAAGCAATGAGAACACTGCGCAACTAAAAGCTGACAGGTATAGCCCTAGAAAGACTTGTTTGCGGTTGCCAATGCAACTAAACAAACGAGTAAACATTTAAACATTTAAAGAACTTGGTGCAATTCAGCAGTTAGTCCATGTTTAGACAAAAGGCAATAAGAACCTTGCACATCAAAATGCTAATAGAAATAATGCTGGGTGAGCGTTTATGCGGTTACCATCGTAACCGGAGCTTACATTCATTTAACATGAATTATTTAAAAATGTACACCAGATTGTACATATAATGAGTTAGACAAACAAACAATCATAGAACTTGATGTAATTCAACTATAACTCTGTGCTTAGGTGAAATAAATGAAAGCAATGAGAACACTGCGCAACTGAAAGCTGACAGGTATAGCCCTAGAAAGACTTGTTTGCGGTTGCCAATGTAGCTAAACAAACAAATAGACATTTAAAGAACTTGGTGCAGTTCAACAGTTAGTCCTTGTTTAGAAAAAAGGCAATAGGAACCTTGCGCATCAAAATGCTAATAGATATAATGCTGGGTGAACGTTTATGCGGTTACCATCGTAACCGGAGCTTACATTCATTTAACATGAATTATTTAAAAATGTACACCAGATTTCTATTAAAGCATTTCTAAAAATATTTGTACTTAAAACACCATTATAAATACATAGTTATTGTGAGTTCTATCGATATCTTTTTAAAACAAATAAAATCATTTAAATAGTTTTACATACTTGATTAAGTCTTGCTATAAAAATATTGTTAAAACATCAAAAGATACAACTCGGAGCTCAAACCAAGTGACATATAACTTTTAAAAGTATATCACAGACCAAATAGAGCCCGAAGCAAAGTCTAATGAAATGTGCTAGTGACTTGAAGCATGAACGTACCCAGTGTGGCACAAATAACAATGAGGTTGAAAAATATATAGCAATGCTAAAAAGTGCTAAAAAATGAAACCATACAGATAAGAGTACATAAATAAATAAACCCGTATTAAAATTAATCAGTGGTTAGAGTTTATATATCAGAAACTTCCTTTGCCTTAAAGCTAATATACAAAATCTATTTAGGTAAAAATAGTTTGATTTAATTTAATATAGCATAGATCCAGGAATATAACTATATGTTAGAATATATAAGTATTAAATATAAACTTAGCTAAATATACTATTTGCCCATAAGGTATAAAACATATGAATTATAAAAAATGACTGTTGTGTACAGGGTCCTGGGTTCAAGACCTGCAAAGGCTGTTTATTTTGTTTCTGGCCAGGACAGTGGCTGTTGCGTACAGAGTAATTAAGGCACTTTTAAGCAATTGTAAGTGAGTTTGCCCAGGTTTGCATGAGGGTAAGCAATGCTAACCTTTGGATTAAATATGCTTACAAATAGTTAGCTTCAATATTGCTTAACCTGTTGTGCACATTGCTTACCCCCACACAAACAGGCTTAAACTCACTACTGCTTACATATGCTTACTTGTGCTTACTACTGCTTACTCCCACTTACCACCACACTAATTTAGACAGTGATGTCAAATAGTTCTTGGGAAGGTGGTGGATTTGAAAACTGTATGGATTTATCATTCATTACACATTTTACCTTCCATTTGTGTCCCTGATTCCTGTGTACATATATTGTATGGGGCACTTGTGATTATCTGTGGACTTTACAACATTATGACAATGACACCTCACATTTGCATTTAATGCAGTACTCCATTTCACAAATATATGTTATTTAGTAGGTTATGCAACAAAAAAATTGGTCATAAAGTGATTTGACATGGAAAATGGAATGTACTGGAGTGGGACTCGAGCCGGGAATGACTGCTCATAAGGTGAATGCTCTGCCCACTACACTATTGCTGTACTGCTTCATTTGCATATATCTGGCTTTTTATCCTTTAGTGCCATTTAAGCTGCATTAACCATAGCTAAGCGATGGGTAAACCCGCGCACCTATGGTTAAATTAAATCTGTTTCATAAAAAAAAAAAAAACACTTCTTTATATTTAATGTTTTAACTATTGCTCTTGTAAACTTAAGGGGATGTTGCTGGGGGTATGCAAACACCTATGAGTGGTCTTGCTCATTCTTATTCATACACTGCTGTTCTTCATTGCAGGGGCGTGTATCTTCTGAGAGCTCTGCTCTCAGATATGCCCCCTGTACTCATACATGCTCCGTGTCCGTTTAGGAGCTCAAGCAGCATGCCTTCATTGATATGCATGGAGCGCTGCCATTCTGCTCCTAAATGGCTGCTTCCATGCAGGACTAAGCTAGTCCTGCATGGAAGGATAGTGAATCCGAGGGACAGTTAAACAGAAATGAAATGCAGTAAAATGTAGTTAAACAGTAATTAATTGCAGTAGATAGCAATGAAATATAATCAGTAGATTGCTTTGAAACAGCAGCTCACAAATCACAGCAGTAACAGACAGCACAAATAAAGCAGGAATTCAGTAGAATACTGTCATCAATTTAGTGAGGCTACCAACAAGCAGTAATAAACACAGCAAACTAAATGTAGTTGAACTCCTAAGCACAAGCAGCAAAATGAAGTAGAAAGAGGTACAGTTTTTTTATTTATTTATTTTTTTTAGTAGAAAGTGAAGAGACAGAAGATAATGAGATAATTCAAGGTTCAGAAGCTAAAGGGGTGAGCCTTTACTAAGTTCTCACTATAAACAGTAGAATGAGCTGATGTAATGTGACTGGAGGGAGTGTCCAGTATCAACTTTATACAAGAGGTGGGCAACTCAAAGCCACCAAGACTTAAGACCAACACAGCAGCTGCACGGATGGGTGGGACAAAAAGAAGTTACACAGATATACAGTAAAACAGAAGTGCAGAAGCAGATGAAAATAAGCACTTATCTTTTTCCAGTATCACAGCACAGCACTGCAGCTTTGAACAGCTTGAGCAAATAAGTACAACTGGTTTAAAACACTGGCTATTAAAGGCAGAGAAACAGAAACCAGCCCAGTTATCCAATCAAAAATAAAAGTGTTGCAGGAATGCCTTTGGCTAGATCAAACTAGACTGATTATTTCTGCCACGAAGAAAATAGCTAGGCCTCTCCAAACAAAATATTTCACTACAAGCTCTAAAGGTCACAAAATGTAAGAGATATTCAGCTCTAACAGACAAAAAAGGAGACTAAAAAGCAGTTGCACAGATTACATAGATACAATGTAGCAAATTACATAGTAACCCTGTCATTAAGGAAATGTCACTATATTTATTTCAACTACCTATGAAATTTGGAGTTTCTACAATTCATTGGAAATGTGCCTTAATTATGCCAATTAACACAGGTGGAACTATATCTGATATCAAAAATTATAGGCCAATACGTTTAACCAGTCTTATTGGGAAAAAGTTTGAGAGAATTTTCTTAGCTGAAAGCAGAATGTGGTATATTACGTTATTATGAAATACAGTAACATTGATTCTCTCCGGGGAGATCAACCACAACTAGTTTATTTAGTTTTTATTCTGAGGTAGTTAGAGCTTTGGGTATGGAATTATCATTCAATATAATATTTGGACTTATACAAGGCTTTTGATACAGTTCATCATGAGTAAATGGAAGTTTGGATACTTATGTTATCAAATGTATAGTTAACTGATTATTTAATAGGACAGCAAGAGTGACTATCAAAGGGTAAGACTCCAAAGAATTTATTGTATCTAGGGGAGTCCCCTAAACCTCATTTCTGGGACATTTTCTTTTACAGCTTTAGATAAATTTGTTGGGAAGTTTGCCAACAATGCCAAGATTGGTGGGGTGGTCACTTCAATTAAGGACCAATAAAAAAATTAAACTTTATTTGCATTCGCTAATTGGATTGGCTCACTCTAATAGTGTGCACTTTAATGCATTCAAGTATAAACTACTACATGTGAGTAGCGAAAATGTAGTACTATTATTAAGGACAATTTAGATTATGAAGATTGATTTAGGAATCACTATTAACAATCACTTTAATTTCAAAGGGCATGTGAATAAAATGTAAAAAAAGATACATATTCATTTATAAGAACTCTATTAACTACTGTTTGATTTTAGGGAAGAACTGGTTATAACCCTCATTTAAAAACAATGATTAGACCTATTATGGAATATGGCTTAGATTTCTGTGTTTATTCTTGAACAGATATTGGCAGGTTGGAAAAGGCTTCATAAGAAGCTGGTTGACTGGAAAAGGTACAGAAGTTCTTCACAAGGCAAATAAGACTTATATTATGAAATTAAACTAAAAAAAAACTTAGTATTTTTTATTTATTGCAGACATGTAAAGAGAAATATCATTTGGATTCCTAAATGCCTAAGCCATTGAGACTTTGGCTGTCTAATGGTAATCAACTTACAACATGAAAAACATACAAGAAACAACATCAAAAATATACAAAAAGCAATAACCTTCTTGCTGATATCAAGGTGATATGTAGAAAATTAGGACCTAATTATTTTCAATATGCAGCTGGAAGATGGAGTCCCTTGGCTTTGACAGTTAGAGAGGTAAATAGTAATTATGCGTTAAAAATACATGTTATTTCTGGTTTGGAGAAAAGGTATATAGATCATTATCTACATGAATAGGCCAGTAATAATCTCTGATGAGGTCCATGACCAATACTTGAACAATGAACACTAAGCACTGACCATTGAACATCAGAAAAATATAGAGATATCTTAAGTGATTCTTTTAGATAGCTGAAATGGTTAGTTAAATTGAGAAGGCACTAAATGTGGTGGGGAAAATGAATTCAGAGAAAAAGCAGTTTATCAGTAGAAGTTGCATTTTTCCATTCAGAGTATTGCAGGTAATGCTGGAGAAACCATACCCACAAGGAGATATGTGGAATGAATGAATATTTTTTTCCGATGAAAACAATCAAAATGAGCAGGGCTATACATGGGGCAATAAGAGTAAACAGAATAACAGAATTGTGTGTGTTTATATTTAAAGAAAATAGGATAACAGAGACTGGGGACAAAGAGGCATACAAATCCTGAAGGACATTAGATGAAGTTATTCAAGAAGAGAGTGTCTTTTGAAGATGGGGAAATGGGATAACTTTGTTGAATTCCAGTATGACTCAGTAAGAGGATAGTGAATAAATTATAGAAAAATAAATAACTGCATCAATACCCTTCCTAGAAAGATTCTTAAAACAATGGGAGTGTTTGCAGTTGTTTTGGATGGATACAAACTGTTGCAATCTGGATTAATGCACTAGACAAAATTAATTGCATCTTATCTACTAGCTAAATAAACTTCTCTATGTGGGACAAACTGTTTTTTCTTTTTGTTTGCATAGGCCTATAGGTTGTTACAAGGTGACAGACTGGTAGTTAAACCTTTTGAAACCTAGCCATTATAATCCCACTGGTATAGAGGCTTAGGCCTGGGGCAAATATGTGATTTCCTCTTTTCCTCTAATGCATGCCTCTGTTTTCATACTACATTGTATAAAGTCGTAATCATTACAACTGTGCTGAGTAGAATGTATTGTTATTTTACAGTCTCCCAAAGCATTTGCAAACCATCTGATAACATAGGATTTCATATTCACCTTGGTTAGTTTCCCACTGAGGAAAAATGTTGGATTGTAATGAAGGTCTTGGCCACATTACAGTAGGATGTGTGCACAGCTCTGATGTGTTCTATGTCTGTGTTTACAGTCTTGAATCCCACCAATTTTGCAGCCACAAGATACCCTTGGGATCACCTAACACATCTGGTGTTTAGAGGTCACCTTTTTCCCTGTGGCTGAGATGTATGAAGATTGTATCCATTGCCTTACATCAGAGTTTGCATAAAGTTATAGTTCTATAATTACACTTGTATTTTGCCAGTCGTGCCTTGTGTGGTTGTGAAATAGTCACTGTATTCAATTAATTGTGGACAATTTTCAGACTGTAATTGAATATGGTGCCTAGAGAACTAGCTCACTGTTGAAGCACATGAAGAACACAGGCCAGAATGCCATCTGGTCCCATGGTGACTGTGCTCCTAGTCTTGGAGAGGGCAGTGATAACTTTGCCATTGTAGATGCCACAGCTCAGAGGTTGTACACATGGTTTGTACTAGGTGTGGTGGAGGTAGGATTGGACAATGTTCAGCCAAACGTGCTTGCTAGCATGTTTGGAAGTTACACTGGATCAGTGTTTGTGCTACCATATACAATTTGATCCAAATGCTTCTCAGTTATACTATTTTGCAGATGTACATGAAGAATGCCCTCTGGCTATCCCTGGATATGTTGTGTAAAGTCTTAGCATGGTTGCTCTGTGTGGGTTCTTGAAGTTGTCTTATTTGCATGTTTATACTGAGGTATGCGGCCTTCCACCCCTGGTTTCTCAATGTTGTAATTGTAAACAGTAGCTTCTTTCACTTACTGTATAATGTAGTTATGACAAACATACACTGGTATGGTTTGTATTTTTTCCAGATGATCTTTGTTTGAGTCTGTCAGGCACAACTGTGTGTATACATTTGTGTGGATGTGTAGAAAGGGCATCAGGGAGTAAGGTACTATAGCTGTCAATTATCTTTGTGGAAACTGTGTTTTGGAAGTATTTTAGACCATCCCTTAGGAGTGTGTGTTGCCTTGGATGATGATTGTAAACCTGACTCCACCTTTGGGGGGCTCAGTATCTATATCTACTTCAAAACATAGTGGCTTATGGTTGGATTAACAGTGCAGGCACTACACAGGTGCCATTACATTGTTCACTCATATCGCTGAGGTACAGGTCTAGAAAATGAGAGAACTTTGTGGAGTGGGTGCACTATTTTTTCCATGGCATTTCAGTTCAGAAACTCCAGGTAATATTGTGCAGGTGAGTTTGTTGTCCTATAATTATCCTGCTCAGTGGATATATAATTCCACTCACCCATGGCTGGGTTGTTTTGCTCTACTTTAATTGCACCATGTAGTAATATATAGGCTTTGTAAACTTCTGTATTTATGGACAGTGACCTATTAATAGCAATAACAGGAAGGGGTTTCCTATCCACAGTAGTCTGGACATTGAATAATTCCATATAGTTATCTTCTCTAAATAATCTTCAGTGTAATTAGATATGGCACCTCCTGTGCTACACACAACTTCCATTTGCTGTGTGGATGTTTGAAAGGCATTGTAGCCTTGCGAGAGCAAAGTAAATACACCTGCCTTGAACCAGGTTTCTGTGCCTGCACAGACAATAACATCTTAAATGTAAAGAATGCTTACAGAGAGTGAGGCTTCAGATGTGAACTCCTAGGGTTAGCAGCATGGCCCTCACTTTGATGGAGGTGTACATTTTCACATTGGTTATTCTGCTGTTGTGACCTTGCCTAATAAGAGGATTATGGTGCAGTCATGTGGCCTATGTCTGGCAAAGCAGTGTGCTCTAGTCACCATCTCATACTACACTGACAGGTACTGTATCACAATACTATGACACCAGAAACTTAGGCAAGTTCAGTGAATCTGTTGTTATTTATATAGTGCATCATCCTAGGCAAAGATATAATGCTGATCAAACATAGGGACATACCTGACAGGGACCCAATTTTTGATAGCTCAGTCATGTCTGTGTGTATATATTACATATAGTCACATCTCAGGTTGTGCCTACTAAGATGAAATATGCTGGAATAAGAGTGGGACTTACTGAGAGACTATGTCTGCCACACAGCTGACACTAAGCATATCCTTACTTAAGCTGGTGATTGGTGCATCTGTACATTGCACTGTACAGTCTACTATTATGAGAACCTCTGGGATACATGCCCTCTGCCTTGAGCACTTCTATGGTGAGACAGTGGTGGGGATATGTTTGATGTGTATTGTCTGATTGTAGCCTGATGGTGTTTAGGATGTGTCTGCTGTTTATGTTTTTTGGGGAGTACCTCTTCACATTATGTTTGGGTGTATTTTTTGAGTAGGAGTTGAGGTGTGTGAGTAGGCAACCTTTCTAGTGTTACCGAACTGGAAGCTAGAGAGCACTGAATCCAGATCCTTGCTATGCAGGGATCTGTTGAAATTTGTAATTCGGTGATGTAGGGGATACGGACTATTCAGTGTGCAGGAGGCATAATCTGTACTGAGTCAGGAACTCATGTCAACTATGCTAGCAGGGGAAACAGAGGGGAAATGATAGTTAATAATGGGAGGTTTGAACCTGGTATCTGCATAGAGAATGCAAACAGAAGGTGTATATGTGATCTGACAGCCATTTGCAGATGACTAATCTATGGGGTGTACATTATGATGTCCTTACTAATGTGGATCAATACCTCTGTTATTGATATGTGGGCAAATTGCTGCCTATTATGCAACAGATTCTGACAGCTAGGTCTGCTCTGCTACATAGCAACAGCCAACTGTATTTGAGAGCAAGTGTATTGACGTTTTTGAATGTATGAGGGCAAAGTGTTACAGCCCCTGCACACAATCCAGAGCAGGTAATACAAAGACACACTGTTAAAGCCCAAACTGAGTGCAGACACAGTAACCATCAATTAAATACTCCTACTGTACACTCATACCACAAGTGTACAGATGGGGTTTCTCCAAATAGAGAAGCCATCTTATTCTACGCATTTTTTTGGACAGTACCATTAGGACTCACCACAGCAAATGTTCTGCTTCCATGTCTAAATGTCCTCTACATCTTGCTCTGTCACACCAACCACCTGCATGTCCTCTGTCAAAATATCCATACACCTTATCATAGGCCTTCCTATTTCTTCTTACCCAGCAGCTCCATCCTTAGCATCCTTCCCCCAATATACCCAGCATCACTCCTCAGGACATGTTCAAACGAGCACAATCCCACCACTCTGTCTTCATCTCCAAGCTGTACAACCTGAGCTGACACAGTAATATATGGTTAATACTCCTGTCCATCCTTGTCCCAAACAATGCAAACCACAACAACTGGTACTATGAAAACAACTGTTATGACTCCTGCCTTTTTGTCCATGGCAACATCTGTGACCCATATGACAGTAGACCCTCTATCTCTGTGTAATTGGTACCTGTCTGTCAAACATCACTCCTGACACTCTTCTCCACACACTTCACCATGCATGCTCTCTCTTCTACACCTGTCTTCCACACTCACCATTACTCTGAACTGTTGGTCCAGAGTATTTCACATCATATGCCTTCGCCAGCTGTACTCCCTGCATTCAAACCATTCCTCTATCATCCCTCTCAGTCACACACATATGCTCTGTCTTGGTCCTGCTGACCTTCATTCCTCTCCTCTGTAAAGCATATATCTGCCTTCCCAGGGTCTCATACACCTGTACCCTACTCTCAGTACAGACCACAATATCATTCGCAATAACCATAGTCCACGTGGACTCCTAAATGATCTAACGTGTCAACCTGTACATCACCATTGCAAACAGATGTCATGATGTTTGTACATACAATAACAGTAATGTCACTGTTTTCTGTCTTATATGGGATGAGGTGACATTCACATGTCTGTCAGGCCAGTGTGTGACCATGGCCTGTTGTGACATAAATATCCACTAATCTGATGATATCAGCAATGTCTGTGGAACACAAAAGGACAATGTCCCTTACACTGGTGTAAAGTGCTCTGTATAACATCCACCAGTAGCTCACACACACAAACACAGTTTACTGCAGTGAGAATAGAACTCTTACCTATGTAAGTTTAAGAATTAGAGATCAAAGCACTTAACCCATGCACCAAAGTGCAAGTCTGAGCTTAAAAGGACTGCAAGTGATCTTATGGTAGATGACATCAGCAGGCCACATGGGAGACAAGAGGTTGGAGACCTGCCTTGACTAGGTGATTGCACAAGCACCAAAACAGTACAAAACCATGCCATTTGTGAACTCAGTGTGAGACACACACTTCTACTTATATTTATACACACCCAGTTGACTGCAGTGAAGGTAGAATCCCTACCTATCAAAGTTTACATACTACAGATCAGAGTACTTAATGCACACACCACATTACAAGCCTGAGTCAAACAGGACTCCAGACAATCTTATGGTAGATGACAATGGCAGGCCATGTAGAGGACAAGAGTTTGGAGGCCTGCCTCGACTGGGTATTTGTGCAAGCACCAAAACAGTGCAAAACCATGCTATTTATGAACTCAGTGTGGGATACACACTTCCACTTACACACACACACACACACACACACACACACACACACACACACACACACGCACACACATGGTTGACTGTACTAAGGATAGCACCCCTACCTATCTAGACTTACAGTTTACAGATTAGAGTACTTAACACACATGCCACAGCACGTCTGAGTCTAAAAGGACTGCAAGAAATGTTATAGGTTCATAGGTATTTGCTATGCTAATAACCACAAGGGCCCTTTTAAGCCTAACCATGCATCACAAACCTCTGACCAGTTCTGATACCCTTGATAAGTATAAGCAGGGGGTTTGGGAGATGAAACATTTACAATCAGGGACTTGGGAGATGAACCATTTACACATTGTCTGTGTCCATTAAAGACCTAGGTGCCAAACTAAGGATGAATTCCTAATTATCCAAGTTGCCCTTGAATTGGGTTAGGGAAAAACTCTGCTTCACATAGATGGGGAGCCTGTTCCATAGAAGGGGTAATCTCTGAGATGCATACCTATCTATCCAGCAGGTCATACTTATATCACAGGCAAGGTTTAAGTCTTCAGAACCGTTATTTCTGGCACTGTTTGTTTATATTACATTTAAATACATGTTATGGGTTTTCTGGGTCATAGAGGGGGACCTATTGCTTGCAACGAAGTGTTATTGGATTTTGTCTATGGTGATTTGAACATGGAGCAGCTCAATTGCATTGTCCTGTTTTACAAACCTTGAAGTATATTTATTTTTGAGTAAAAAGAGACATCTCCACCTTTAATGTCTGCTTGTGAAGTAGCTGGTCTAAATGTGTGGAAGGCGTTATAATCTTGCACTGTTGGTGTACTTTCCACAGCTTTAAACCATGTCTCAGTGACCTCACAGATGTCCGCATTCTCTAGGATGAAGAGAGCTTCTACGGAATGGAGTTTTTTGTTTAGACTCCTAGCATTGAGCAGTAATACCTTTAGATTTTCTTGGTTTGATTTGCTATGTCGGAAGTACTTTCAGTGTGACATTGCGTAAAAAAGGTGGTATGGGGAAAGACAATATTTTAGCTAATATTCAAAAGACTAGAGGGGAGAGGTGCAGACCATCCCTGGAAAAGCAGCGTGGTCTGTTGACCATCTCCTTCCATGCTGACAAATATTGCACCACCTTAGAATGACACCAGAAACTATGCCAATTATTAAAGTCAATCATCTTTTGTTCATATTATGGCATCTTCATTGGAGAAGGTAATATGCTGCTCAATGCTGGGATCATACCAGCAGGAGACGCATATTCCAAGAGCTCCATGATGTCTCTCTTCATATAGTCTGGTGAGGAAAAAACATTTACTCCCACATGGACTATGACGGAGTCATATTGGTACTTGTGGTCCAATGACATGAGTGTGTGCATAATGTGGCAGATCCTAGCCCCTTATAAGCAATTGACTGTGATTTTCTCCTTACTCAGTCTGGTGAGAGGGACATCAGTGTGTCTCATGATGGAGTCTCCAATGATTAAAATGTTGAATTGTATGGTGGCTTGCCTTATGGGTTTAGAGGTAAAGGCTCCATGAGATGTAACTCTGTGTTGATGTGGACATTGTTTTGAAAGAGTGCATTTGGGGCTGCTGAGGGTATTTGTTATGTGTACTTCATCTAGGAGATCTTTGTGGCTAAGGAAGGTTACATTTAAGTGCCTCAGCATATATGGGTCGATATGTCTGCTGTGAATTGCGTGTGATGGGTGCAGCCTGTGTACTACTGACAAGGAAGGTTAGAATAAAACCCAATTATGCTCCCTGGCTCTCAAAAGAAACTAAGTCCCTTATGCTAAAAAGAGATAGAGCTTGGAAAGCCTGCATCAAAACAAAGGAATTACCTCTACTACATAATTATGGACACCTTGGAAGTCTTACAAAAAACCCCGAATAATGACAAAAGTCCTTTTATAACTATGCCCAATTCAATAACATGTCCAACCCTCACAAGTTCTGGTATACTATTAACAAATTTCTCTCTCCAGGCTGCCCCTCATCTCCCTTTCCCTACCAAAATACATCTCATCTGGAAACTGCTACTCTTCTCAATAAACATTTTATTGAAACCATTCAAACACTCATACCTTCCAACTGTAACACAACTTCTCTGCCTCCCACTCCTTCTAACAAACAACTATTCTCTTTACATCCAGTTTCTACTTCCTACATAAGATCTCTTCTTCACAAACTCAAACCCTGCTCTCCCACCACTGACAGTCTACCTCCTACCTTCCTCAAACTTGCTGCTGACTCCATTGCCTATCCAGTATATATACTAATCAGTAGATCTATTCAGAAATCCACCACCTGCCCTATGGAAATCCTTTTTCACTATTCCCCTGCATAAAGGTGGAAAATCTAAAGACCCATCTACCAACCTATAGCTATTCTATCTCCCCTCTCTAAGATTCTCAAAAAATGTATTGACTCACAACTACTCAACTACCTCCTCCAGCATAACCTCCTTACTCCCACTCAGCATGGTTTCTGTCCCAGCCACAGCACAACTACTGCCCTCTTATCCTTTACACATACCATTGCCAGAGGCACTGGAAGCTGTTGAAGACTGGGGGGGGGGGTGAGAGGGGCACTTAGTGATCTAAAAAGGGCAATTGTTTTAAATCTATTTGCTACCACAACATAGGTTCACTTGGAGGACATTTTAAGCTTAGCCAATTTCCATTTTGGTGCTTGAATTAACATTTCCTGATTGGTCTTGCCTATCCCATGGCTGATAATTGTATATTAGCCCTAGTGAGAATAAATGTGATCATAACTATAGATAATTTGAAGGGACCCATGTAAGGATGCAACATTTAGGAATGGCCTCTATCCATTACTAGCATGAGGGACAATCCTGGAGTACATTTTCTGTTACCCATCCTTAGATCCAAGTTGCATTTGAATATGGACAGGGATGATCATTGTTTTACTTGAATGGATAGTCTGTTCTGGAACAGTGGTACCCTCTGTGATATATATCCATCTCTCCACAACATTCAGTTTAGATACCTGGACTGCATATTTCTGATGCCATTTGACTTGCTGATGTTCAGTAGGTCCATCTGTATTAGGTCAGAGGATGCCTTGTATGCCAGACATGTCACCTCTAAGCACTCTGTAGGATACTGAGTATAGTGATAAATCTTTGACGTGGTCCATGCAAGACCTATTGTTTAGGACTTGTAGCCTTTTAGTAAGGTATCTCTGTGGGTATTCCAATTGTTGCATGTGTCTGTACAGATACAAGCCAAAGTGGACATTATACAAAATGACTGACCCAATGAGAGCTTTGTAAAGGGGGAGAATAACATCTCTAGATCTAGTCACAATCAATTTGTTTATAAGCTGTGCAGTATAGAAATACTTCCTTATGACTCTGTGTACATGTTGGTCAAATCCCAATCAACTGGGTCAGTTCTCAGGGGGAATTGTCAATTTGGCAGTTCCCTGGAGTAGATGACCTCCCAAAGGATACAATAATGAATTTCTTGGAGTTTAGTTTCAATTCATGATTCTGGCACTAGTTATTGTTTGGGATAAACCTTCCTGCAAGATGGTTAAGTCATTTGGGGATTCAATAACTGCTCCTAGCTTGCAGTCATCTCAAACTTAGTCGGTCAAAGCCCTTTGGTATTTCCTTTTACTTTTGAGATGTATATGCTAAACAGAACAATTCTCAGCACCGAACCCTGGGAGATTCCATTGGTGACTGCTCTCTTCCCCTATTTTGATCTCCTGCATCCTGTGAGTAAGCATACATGTATGAATTATTTGATTCACCTTCCTGATAGTATTAACCTGATAGTATTAAATTATATTCCTTGTATAATACAGCACCACCTCTTAGAATCTGTTTTAAATTTGTAGTTTGGAACAGTCTTCTAGTAAGCAATGAAACAAAATGTATGAACCAATAATGACAAAACTACCCATTTCAGAAAATTTCAGACATAAAAGGCCACTCAAACTTCTATTATTACAATCCACCAATATCAGTAAATATACAAAATCTCTACAGAAGTAAGTCATCTAAATAATTCCACAATAAAGAGATATGTAACTAATGAAGACTAACTAATGAAGAGGTTGCTGCTAGCAAACAACTTATTTCATTGTTTCATCTACAAATAAAGTGCCTATTGCCCTTGAAGAATAAATTGCTTATGCTACATTAAAAAAATAATAAGCTAGTAATTTTGGAAAGGGGAATGAATGGCAAACTGATAACAGAAACATAGTTACTAGGTAACTCCTCCAAAGGAGGACATTCATAGGACTGCAGCTTCCTCTCCCTTTAAAGTACAGCACAGTGCAGTATCAGCGATCCATCTGTAAAGTGTGGGAGTAGAAACCACAGCCTTCTGCATCAAAAGCAAGTATACTACCTATTAACAATGCAAACAAATTAGCATAAGTAGCACTAAACTTCTCTTACCCTGAAGCTCTCAGCTCCTTGTAAAATCAGTGCTAGTGAGACACTTAACTAAATCTCTCAGCTTCACAGAACAAGAAATCTGGAAAAAGCCAAAATTTATTTGGGAGGGCAAAGGCCCAAAATCAGGGACACATTTTAAATATTGCTTGTATAATCTTAGAAAGTTGCTGAAATAAAGTATTTTCTGTTACCATGTGTTTCCTGAAAATTAGGAAGACTGAAACTTAAAGGGCTATCATTATTTAGGGAATTCAGTTCTCACTGATTTGTTAGAAAACCACAAAATTTAAGAGGAACAGTCTAAAAGTATGAGCCAAATATTCTGTGAAAATCTGGACAGTTGAGAGCTATGAACTCAACTCCCTGAATCACAAGGGTGGTATGGTTAGATAATTCAGGCTCTTGTTTGAGCCTGAGTAACACTTACCACCAGGTATACCTAACTGGGGCATTTTACACACACACACACACACACACACACACACACACACACACACACACACACACACACACACACACACACACACACACACACACACACACACACACACACACACACACACACACACACACACACACACACACCATAACTCCTGAAAATAAAATAACAAAACCCTCTCCTTCACTGGCATGACTCTGGCTCTGGCAGCACCAACAGAACAGTGGCAGCATAACTCATGTAACACAGAGCAATAAGAGAACAAGAGCAGCTAGTTTAGTTAGTTTAACTTCCACATGTGAATCCACATTAGCATGAAAACTCCACATTATTAATTTTTCCCGACAGGTCTTGCAGCTGTAAAAGTGGGGAGGACTCCCCCTCCCCCTGGCTCTATGGTTTCAGTGCCCATGACCATTGCCGAGGCCCTAGACAATAACAAACTCATATCATGCCCTTCCTTAACCTTTCCAAAGCCTTTGATACAGTCTCCCATCCCCTACTGCTATCTAAACTTGCAGATCTCAATCTATGTTCTTCCTCCCTTGCCTGGTTCTTCAGTTACATATCCTGAAGGCAGCAACCTGTTAAATGGCTCTCTTCCACTTCTCCATTCATACCTATCCCAACCAAGGCACCACAAGGTTCCATCCTGTGTCCCCTCCTATTTAATGTATTTAACAATGATCTCTATACTTCTTGTAAAGAATCCTCCCTCATCTAATATGCAGACAACTCGACTCTCATCTCCATCTCAGACAATATCTCCAGTCTCCACACTCTTACTCAACAGACCTTCCTATCCACTGAACAGTGGTTGTCCAGGAATGTACTAATTCCCAACCCTAAAAAGACCAAACTCTTATTATTTTTCCCCCAATCTCTCTCTCATCACCAATCCACCTTTACTATTACTTCCTCTAATAACACTGTTATCCAACCTGAAGCTCACACTAAACTCCTTGGGGTCATCATAGATGATGAACTCAAATTCAACTTGCACATCCTCCAAAGCATAACAAAAGACTCACCAGAAACTTGGTTTACTGTATTGCAACAAAAAAAGTCTACCTACAAATGCCAGACTCTCCCTTGCAAAAGCTCTTCTCCTCCCCACCCTTCTATATGCAGCCCCAGTACTCACCAACATCCAAACTACTACTTTAAATAAACTCCAACAAACTTACCATAAGATAGCTAGATTTATCTCAAACTCTCCATACAATACACATCACTGCCTTGCCCTAAATACTCTCCACTGGTTAGAATTCCCCCATCTTCTACAGCTGTCACAACTTCAAATGTTACACTTCATTCTATACAAACCTTCATCCTGCCCTGCTCTCTCTTCCTTCATCTCTAGCTACACTCCTCCATGGACTCTCTGTACCTCTAATCAGCAACTACTACAAATCTACCAACCCCAAAAAATAGCTGGCAAACTCCTATATAAACACTCTGTCATCCAAGCCTGGAACAAACTCCCAAGAGACATTTGTTCCATCATTCACCCATCCAACTTTAAAGAAAAACTCAAACTTCATCTACTTAACTCCAAAATATGTCCTTGGTAAGCCCCTACTTAAGCTTCCCACAACCCTACCATATATCTTTTCAGTTCCTCTACATGCAGCTAAGCACTCGACTACTGTGGATACTTATTAAACTCTACAATCGTTTCTGTTGGGCTTAACTCTTTGTAAATATGCAAATATAGTTTTTTAGTCTGTAAAAATATTGATATGCATATATCATGTGTTTGGATTTCTGCTTTGTCTCTCTAACATTCTTCTATAACTGATTTTGACCATATTTTTGACAGGAACATTTGACTCTCTGTAAACTGCTCGTGTTTTTTTTTCTTCCTCAGGTCTCCACTGAAAATGGGCCATAGGTCCAGCTGGACCAACCCAGTTAACAAATATCAATAAATAAGCAAATATAGACGAAAATCCACCAGCTAGACGATAAATATTGTTTAATAACAAACAAAACTTGTACAGCTAAAACGTACTTCGAACAAACTTCCAACAAACTTAAAACGCCAAATAGAAAGACTTAAAAAACAAGAATAGAATTCAATGTGAGCGCTTTTGTTTAAATATTTTAAACTTCCTCAGACAAAAAACATCTATTAAATCACTTCCTTTTATAACCTTCACAGAAAATTGCGCCAAAATCAAATTCAAATTGGAGCATGCTCAGTAGCTAAAAAATGGGAAATAGAATTTCTAAATACAATTCAAGGAATGCTTAAACAACAGCAATTGAATAATAAAAAAACAATAATAATACATTATATTATATAAAAATTTAAAAACTAATAATTTAGATCATTCTTTTTATATAAATCATGAAATCACAACTTCTCCAACCCTTAACATTTATAAATTATTAAATATTAAATATTAAATAATAAAATGTCACAACTAATATATTCCATATAGTAAATTATCATATAACATATATTATTATTACATAGCTTCCTCCATATACTCTCAAAATTATTAAAATACTTAAAATCAAATATTAAATTAATCTTGAATTTTATTACGAGTCAGTGCTTTTAATTTTAAAATTGGCCCTATAGAACTTCTTTCATTTAAGCCTGGCATACAATCAGCTTGTAATTTAATTTGCCAGGTAAGTTCTCTTTCTTCTAAAATTAAGTTCCACGGGGTTCTTTCTTCTATTTCCACTTGATCTATTACCATATAATTAAAATTATGATTATTACATTCATTTATATGTTTTGCTAGCGCATTGTTTAATTTTTTATTTTTTATGGCATATTCATGCTCATAAACTCTCTGAGTGAATGTTCTCTCAGTTTTTCCTACGTAAAAGGAGAAACAAGAATTACAACTTGCAAGGTAAACAACTGCTTTAGATTTACAGTTAAACTTCTTTTTAATATAATACTTCTTATCACGTATAATGAAACTATCTCCTTCTTGAATTTTAAAGCACCATTTACATGCTCCACATCTATAGTTTCCACTCTTCACTTTTTTACACATTCCTATATTATTATTAGATTTTAATAAATCTTTAAAACATTTCCCTTTCCTATAAACTATTTTTGGAGATTGACCTATATGGTTTTTAAATTGGGCATCTCCAAATACGGTTTCCCAATTATTATGAAAGACTTCTTTTAATATTTGATAATCTTGTGAAAAAGTGATAACTAAGGCTTTTGAAAATTCTTCTACTCTAGTATTCTTATTTTTACTAGATGTATCTAACCTTATGGTAGTCTCTCTATCGTCAAACCTACTTAAATCTCCATTACTTGCAGCATCAGTGACAACTTCACTTTTACCTTGCAAAATTGGTTTAAAAGGACCATTTTCTCTTTTTTCAATAACTTCTAAAATTAATTTGTTTTTTAACCACATTGGATATTCCTTATTAATAAACATTCTACTTAAATATTCACATTCATTTAAGAAATCTGAATATCTTGTAATAATTTGCGCAGCTCTCACCAATTGACCTTTAATTACAGATCTTTTTTGGTGCTCAGGGTGTGCACTAGTATAATGAAGGAAGCCATTAGAATATGTTTTTTCCTATAAATCAAGGAAATATACACTTTTGCCTCATAATCTTTCATCAAATTAATGTCTAAATAATTAATTTTATCCAAATTAATATTCCACGTAAATTTGAAAAAGTTTGTGGTTTCATTGATATAACTTAAAAATTCATTTAAAATATCTATATTCTCTCTCCAGACTAAACATATATCATCCTGAAACCGATGATATGATTTAATATAATTATTATATTTACTATTAAAATAAATGTCTGTTCCCAGGACATCATAACTAAATTTGCATAAGTTCCACCACATGATGATCCCATAGCGACCCCTTTCTTTTGGATATAATATTGATTATTAAATTTTAAATAATTATTATATAATACTAATTTAATTAATTCAATTATAAGATTATTTAAGTCCTGTTGAACAGAAGACTTAAACAAAACTTCACTAATCCATTGAAGCCCAATATCATGGGGAATAACTGTATAGAGATCGCATACGTCTATTGTTACCAAAACATCTTTGGCATCAAACGATATATGATTCATGTGCTCTAAGAATGTCCAGGAATCCTTACAGATATATTCTTCTTTCATCATAACTTTTTTTAATTCATAATCAACATACTTAGCACATGCTGACGTAATGGAATCTCTCAAATCCACCAGAGGTCACATGGGGGGATCTTCTATATTTTTATGCATTTTCGGATTACCAAAAAACACCGGAATCCTGGGTGTTAGAATATCAAGATAATTAAATAAATTAATATCTATTAGTTTATCTAAAAATATATCATTAATCTGTAAAAAAATCTTTGTATAAGCACAATTCAACTCATTTAAGGATACCTTTTTGTAAGTGTCCATATTTAGGATCAACTCCATTTTGTTATTATAAAAATCTACATCCATAATCACTGCCCCTCCCCCTTTATCTGGTTTTATAACTCTTATATTCCCTTTCTGTAAACATTTTAAAATTTCTAATTCATCTTTACTTACATTTGAGGGATAATTTGTTTTTTTATTAATTCTATCTAAATTCCTTAACTGACTTTCACACATTTTTTTGTACATTAAAAGTTTAGGATGCAAGGGGGGATTATATATACTTGATATATTAAATTTATGTGATGCATTATACATTGAATCCTGAAACATAAATGAAAAGTTAATCTTTCTTAAAAACAATTTCATATCAATGATAGTTGAAGTAACATCAAATGTATTAGAAGGAACAAATGAAAAGCCTTTTGACAGTAAATTTGCAACTTCCTGATTAAAATCAATTTGAGTAAAATTATAAACTTTAAAGTCACCAGATTTATTCATAATGACCTGTCGTAACTTGTTATGTAGGCTCTTACTACATTGTTGCATAATCGTTTCATGTCCATTCTCATCAATATCTGAACCATTATGCATTCTTATGTTCTCCATTTTTTGTCTTTGGGCCTGGCACCTTGAAACCCCGCCAATTGTTGGTTACCATAAGGAATTTTATTTTTAAGCCTTTCAGAGTGTCTTAATTCAGGGTATTCATCATCATATACCAAATCATTATGTAGATTCCCTTCATATTAGCCTTCTCTTGCAGGGTCAGATCTATAAGCTTGATTTGAAGAATAGGTTTTGGTTTTCTTATTAAATCCACCTGGAGGTCTGAATATCCTATCCCATTTGCGTATTGTTTAATGCCTCTTTCAATTTTTTCTGTTTTAGCATTTTTTAATTTGATAATGTATTGATCAATACTATTATATATTCTAATCATGTCATATTGAACTGTATAAAAAGAAACAGATGCTCTAATTATTTTATCAAGTTCATCAAGTTCAGATATCAGATTATCAATTTCTATCTGATTATATTTAATCAGCATGTTCAAAAGATCTTTGCCACATCATTCGAACAACTGCAACAGTTCCATATGCATAGGTGAATTATAAACCAATCCCATAGGGTATCACCAAAAGCGCAACCTTTTAGGGATAATATTAAGTCTGATGCACTCTTTCAGATATGCACTTTCAAGTTGCAATTTCCTACATTTCATTAATTTAATATCAAAGTCATTTAATTTATGATCAATATCGTTATTAGCATTATTACCTCCTTTAGATTGTCCAGAAAAAACAAACGATGATTCCAACCACTCATTTAGCATTGGAACAGATTTTCTCTGTCCATCTCTGTGCATAAGTCCAAAGTTACTCGACTGCATTCCTTGATTAACAGAAACATCTTTCTCTTTTTCACCATTGTCCAAACCTGTGGCTTCCTTCCTACCCATCTGGTTATTAAAACAAACTGGAGTGATGTTAAAATCAAAACTAGTCTGTGAAGGTTGCATTGGTGCTTCTTTTCCATGCCTATTCATACGACCAACATCATTTTTGTTTAGTTTTTCATACAAAATATCCACACGCTGCGTTAATTTCAAAATCAAAGCTGTTAAATTCCCAATCGACCCTTCGGTACCTTCGATGGAGTCATCTAGCTGTACGGCTGCTTCGTCTAAGCAAACTGTAGACATGATAAACAACGACCAAACTAATAAACAAATATAGACGAAAAGCCACCAGCTAGACGATAAATATTGTTTAATAACAAACAAAACTTGTACAGCTAAAACGTACTTCGAACAAACTTGCGACAAACTTAAACGCCAAATAGAAACACTTAAAAAACAAGAATAGAATTCAATGTGAGCGCTTTCGTTTAAATATTTTAAACTTCCACAGACAAAAAACATCTATTACATCACTTCCTTTTATAACCTTCACAGAAAATTGTGCCAAAATCAAATTCAAATTGGAGCATGCTCAGTAGCTAAAAAATGGGAAATAGAATTTCTAAATACAATTCAAGCAATGCTTAAACAACAGCAATTGAATACTAAAAAAACAATAATAATACATTATATTATATAAAAATTTAAAAACTAATAATTTAGATCATTCTTTTTATATAAATCATGAAATCACAACTTCTCCAACCCTTAACATTTATAAATTATTAAATATTAAATATTAAATAATAAAATGTCACAACTAATATATTCCATATAGTAAATTATCATATAATATATATTATTATTACATAGCTTCCTCCATATACACTCAAAATTATTAAAATACTTAAAATCAAATATTAAATTAATCTTGAATTTTATTACGAGTCAATGCTTTTAATTTTAAAATTGGCCCTATAGAACTTCTTTCATTTAAGCCTGGCATACAATCAGCTTGTAATTTAATTTCCCAGGTAAGTTCTCTTTCTTCTAAAATTAAGTTCCAGGGGGTTCTTTCTTCTATTTCCACTTGATTTATTACCATATAATTAAAATTATGATTATTACATTCATTTATATGTTTTGCTAGTGCATTGTTTAATTTTTTATTTTTTATAGCATATTCATGCTCATAAACTCTCTGAGTGAATGTTCTGTCAGTTTTTCCTATGTAAAAGGAGAAACAAGAATTACAACTTGCAAGGTAAACAACTGCTTTAGATTTACAGTTAAACTTCTTTTTAATATAATACTTCTTATCATGTATAGTGAAACTATCTCCTTCTTGAATTTTAAAGCACCATTTACATGCTCCATATCTATAGTTTCCACTCTTCACTTTTTTACACATTCCTATATTATTATTAGATTTTAATAAATCTTTAAAACATTTCCCTTTCCTATAAACTATTTTTGTAGATTGACCTATATGGTTTTTATATTGGGCATCTCCAAATACGATTTCCCAATTATTATGAAAGACTTCTTTTAATATTTGATAATCTTGTGAAAAAGTGATAACTAAGGCTTTTGAAAATTCTTCTACTCCAGTATTCTTAATTTTACTAGATGTATCTAAACTTATGGTAGTCTCTCTATCGTCAAACCTACTTAAATCTCCATTACTTGCAGCATCAGTGACAACTTCACTTTTACCTTGCAAAACTGGTTTAAAATGACCATTTTCTCTTTTTTTCAATAACTTCTAAAATTAATTTGTTTATTAACCACATTGGATATTCCTTATTAATAAACATTCTCCTTAAATATTCACATTCATTTAAGAAATCTGAATATCTTGTAATAATTTGCGCAGCTCTCACCAATTGACCTTTATTTACAGATCTTTTTTGGTGCTCAGGGTGTGCACTAGTATAATGAAGGAAGCCATTAGAATATGTTTTTTTTCCTATAAATCAAGGAAATATACACTTTTGCCTCATAATCTTTCATCAAATTAATGTCTAAATAATTAATTTTATCCAAATTAATATTCCACGTAAATTTGAAAAAGTTTGTGGTTTCATTGATATAACTTAAAAATTCATTTAAAATATCTATAGTCTCTCTCCAGACTAGTGTCTAGTGTCTACCAATGTGGTTAATAAACAAATTAATTTTAGAAGTTATTGAAAAAAGAGAAAATGGTCATTTTAAACCAATTTTGCAAGGTAAAAGTGAAGTTGTCACTGATGCTGCAAGTAATGGAGATTTAAGTAGGTTTGACGATAGAGAGACTACCATAAGTTTAGATACATCTAGTAAAAATAAGAATACTAGAGTAGAAGAATTTTCAAAAGCCTTAGTTATCACTTTTTCACAAGATTATCAAATATTAAAAGAAGTCTTTCATAATAATTGGGAAACCGTATTTGGAGATGCCCAATATAAAAACCATATAGGTCAATCTACAAAAATAGTTTATAGGAAAGGGAAATGTTTTAAAGATTTATTAAAATCTAATAATAATATAGGAATGTGTAAAAAAGTGAAGAGTGGAAACTATAGATGTGGAGCATGTAAATGGTGCTTTAAAATTCAAGAAGGATATAGTTTCACTATACGTGATAAGAAGTATTATATTAAAAAGAAGTTTAACTGTAAATCTAAAGCAGTTGTTTACCTTGCAAGTTGTAATTCTTGTTTCTCCTTTTACGTAAGAAAAACTGAGAGAACATTCACTCAGAGAATTTATGAGCATGAATATGCCATAAAAAATAAAAAATTAAGCAACGCGCTAGCAAAACATATACATGAATGTAATAATCATAATTTTAATTATATGGTAATAGAGCAAATGGAAATAGAAGAAAGAACCGCGTGGAACTTAATTTTAGAAGAAAGAGAACTTACCTGGGAAATTAAATTACAAGCTGATTGTATGCTAGGCTTAAAGGAAAGAAGTTCTATAGGGCCAATTTTAAAATTAAAAGCATTGACTCGTAATAAAATTCAAGATTAATTTAATATTTGATTTTAAGTATTTTAATAATTTTGAGTGTATATGGAGGAAGCTATGTAATAATAATATATGTTAAATGATAATTTACTATATGGAATATATTAGTTGTGACATTTTATTATTTAATATTTAATATTTAATAATTTATAAATGTTAAGGGTTGGAAAAGTTGTGATTTCATGATTTATATAAAAAGAATGATCTAAATTAATAGTTTTTAAATTTTTATATAATATAATGTATTATTATTGTTTTTTTTTAGTATTCAATTGTTGTTGTTTAAGCATTGCTTGAATTGTATTTAGAAATTCTATTTCCCATTTTTTAGCTACTGAGCGTGCTCCAATTTGAATTTGATTTTGGCGCAATTTTCTGTGAAGGTTATAAAAGGAAGTGATGTAATAGATGTTTTTTGTCTGAGGAAGTTTAAAATATTTAAACGAAAGCGCTCACATTGAATTCTATTCTTGTTTTTTAAGTGTTTCTATTTGGCATTTTAAGTTTGTCGCAAGTTTGTTCGAAGTACGTTTTAGCTGTACAAGTTTTGTTTTTTATTAAACAATATTTATCGTCTAGCTGGTAGCTTTTCATCTATATTTGTTTATTAGTTTGGTCGTTGTTTATCATGTCTACAGTTTGCTTAGACGAAGCAGCCATACAGCTAGATGACTCCATCGAAGGTACCGAAGGGTCGATTGGGAATTTAACAGCTTTGATTTTTAAATTAATGCAGCATGTGGATATTTTGTATGAGAAACTAAACAAAAACGACAATGGTCGTATGAATAGGCGTGGAAAAGAAGCACCAATGCAACCTTCACAGACTAGTTTTGATTTCAACATCACTCCAGTTTGTTTTAATAACCAGATGGGCAGGAAGGAATTCACAGGTTTGGACAATGGTGAAAAAGAGAAAGATTTTTCTGTTATTCAAGGAATGCAGTTGAGTAACTTTGGACGTATGCACAGAGATGGACAAAGAAAATCTTTTCCAATGCTAAATGAGTGGTTGGAATCATCGTTTGTTTTTTCTGGACAATCTAAAGGAGGTAATAATGCTATTAATGATATTGATCATAAATTAAATGACTTTGATATTAAATTAATGAAATGTAGGAAATTGCAACTTGAAAGTGCATATCTGAAAGAGTGCATCAGACTTAATATTATCCCTAAAGGGTTGCGCTTATGGCAATACCCTATGGGATTGGTTTATAATTCACCTATGCATATGGAACTGTTGCAGTTGTTCGATCGATGTGGCAAAGATCTTTTGAACATGCTGATTAAATATAATCAGATAGAAATTGATAATCTGATATCTGAACTTGATGAACTTGATAAAATAATTACAGCAGATGTTTCTTTTGATACAGTTCAATATGACATGATTAGAATATATAATAGTATTGATCAATACATTATCAAATTAAAGAATGCTAAAACAGAAAAAATTGAAAGAGACATTAAACAATACGCAAATGGGATAGCATATCCCAGACCTCCAGGTGGATTTAATAAGAAAACCAAAACCTATTTAAATCAAGCTTATAGAGCTGACCCTGCAAGAGAAGGCCAATATGAAGGGAATCTACATAATGATTTGGTATATGATGATGAATACCCTGAATTAAGACGCTCTGAAAGGCTTAAAAATAAAATTCCTTATTGTAACCAACAATCGGCGGGGTTTCAAGGGGCCAGGCCCAAAGACAAAAAATGGAGAACATAAGAATGCATAATGGTTCGGATATTGACGAGAATGGACATAAAACGATTATGCAACAATGTAGTAAGAGCCTACATAACAAGTTACGACAAGTCATTATGAATAAATCTGGTGACTTTAAAGTTTATAATTTTACTCAAATTGATTTTAATCAGGAAGTTGTGAATTTACTGTCAAAAGGCTTTTCATTTGTTCCTTCTAATACATTTGATGTTACTTCAACTATCATTGATATGAAATTGTTTTTAAGAAAGATTAACTTTTCATTTATGTTTCAGGATTCAATGTATAATGCATCACATAAATTTAATATATCAAGTATATATAATACCCCCTTGCATCCTAAACTTTTAATGTACGAAAAAATGTGTGAAAGTCAGTTAAGGAATTTAGATAGAATTAATAAAAAAACAAATTATCCCTCAAATGTAAGTAAAGATGAATTAGAAATTTTAAAATGTTTACAGAAAGGGAATATAAGAGTTATGAAACCAAATAAAGGGGGAGGGGCAGTGATTATGGATGTAGATTTTTATAATAACAAAATGGAGTTGATACTAAATACGGACACTTACGAAAAGGTATCCTTAAATGAGTTGAATTGTGCTTATAGAAAGATTTTTTTTACAGATTAATGATATGTTTTTAGATAAACTAATAGATATTAATTTATTTAATTATCTTAATATTCTAACACCGAGGATTCCGGTGTTTTTTGGTAATCCAAAAATGCATAAAAATATAGAAGATCCCCCCATGCGGCCTCTGGTGGATGGGAGAGATTCCATCATGTCAGCATGTGCTAAGTATGTTGATTATGAATTAAAAAAAGTTATGATGAAAGAAGAATATATCTGTAAGGATTCCTGGAAATTCTTAGAGCACATGAACCATATATCGTTTGATGCCAAAGATGTTTTGGTAACAATAGACGTATGCAATCTATATACAGTTATTCCCCATGATATTGGGCTTCAATGGATTAGTGAAGTTTTGTTTAAGTCTTCTGTTCAACAGGACTTAAATAATCTTATAATTGAATTAATTGAATTAGTATTATATAATTATTTAAAATTTAATAATCAATATTATATCCAAAAGAAAGGGGTCGCTATGGGATCATCATGTGGTAGAACTTATGCAAATTTAGTTATGATGTCCTTGGAACAGACATTTATTTTTAATAGTAAATATAATAATTATATTACATCATATCATCGGTTTCAGGATGATATATGTTTAGTCTGCAGAGAGAATATAGATATTTTAAATGAATTTTTAAGTTATATGAATGAAACCACAAACTTTTTCAAATTTACGTGGAATATTAATTTGGATAAAATTAATTATTTAGACATTAATTTGATGAAAGATTATGAGGCAAAAGTGTATATTTCCTTGATTTATAGGAAAAAAACATATTCTAATGGCTTCCTTCATTATACTAGTGCACACCCTGAGCACCAAAAAAGATCTGTAATTAAAGGTCTATTGGTGAGAGCTGCGTGAATTATTACAAGATATTCAGATTTCTTAAATGAATGTGAATATTTAAGGAGAATGTTTATTAATAAGGAATATCCAATGTGGTTGATAAACAAATTAATTTTAGAAGTTATTGAAAAAAGAGAAAATGGTCATTTTAAACCAATTTTGCAAGGTAAAAGTGAAGTTGTCACTGATGCTGCAAGTAATCGAGATTTAAGGAGGTTCGACGATAGAGAGACTACCATAAGTTTAGATCCATCTAGTAAAAATAAGAATACTAGAGTAAAATAATTTTCAAAAGCCTTAGTTATCACTTTTTCACAAGATTATCAAATATTAAAAGAAGTATTTCATAATAATTGGGAAACCGTATTTGGAGATGCCCAATATAAAAAACATATAGGTCAATCTCCAAATATAGTTTATAGGAAAGGGAAATGTTTTAAAGATTTATTAAAATCTAATAATAATATAGGAATGTGTAAAAAAGTGAAGAGTGGAAACTATAGATGTGGAGCATGTAAATGGTGCTTTAAAATTCAAGAAGGAGATAGTTTCACTATACGTGATAAGAAGTATTATATTAAAAAGTAGTTTAACTGTAAATCTAAAGCAGTTGTTTACCTTGCAAGTTGTAATTCTTGTTTCTCCTTTTACGTAGGAAAAACTGAGAGAACATTCACTCAGAGAATTTATGAGCATGAATATGCCATAAAAAATAAAAAATGAAACAACGCGCTAGCAAAACATATAAATGAATGTAATAATCATAATTTTAATTATATGGTAATAGATCAAGTGGAAATAGAAGAAAGAACCCTGTGGAACTTAATTTTAGAAGAAAGAGAACTTACCTGGGAAATTAAATTACAAGCTGATTGTATGCCAGGCTTAAATGAAAGAAGTTCTATAGGGCCAATTTTAAAATTAAAAGCATTGACTCGTAATAAAATTCAAGATTAATTTAATATTTGATTTTAAGTATTTTAATAATTTTGAGTGTATATGGAGGAAGCTATGTAATAATAATATATGTTATATGATAATTTACTATATGGAATATATTAGTTGTGACATTTTATTATTTTATATTTAATATTTAATAATTTATAAATGTTAAGGGTTGGAGAAGTTGTGATTTCATGATTTATATAAAAAGAATGATCTAAATTATGAGTTTTTAAATTTTTATATAATATAATGTATTATTATTGTTTTTTTAGTATTCAATTGCTGTTGTTTAAGCATTCCTTGAATTGTATTTAGAAATTCTATTTCCCATTTTTTAGCTACTGAGCATGCTCCAATTTGAATTTGATTTTGGCGCAATTTTCTGTGAAGGTTGTAAAAGGAAGTGATGTAATAGATGGTTTTTGTCTGAGGAAGTTTAAAATATTTAAACGAAAGCGCTCGCATTGAATTCTATTCTTGTTTTTTAAGTGTTTCTATTTGGCGTTTTAAGTTTGTTGCAAGTTTGTTCGAAGTACGTTTTAGCTGTACAAGTTTTGTTTGTTATTAAACAATATTTATCATCTAGCTGGTGGCTTTTCGTCTATATTTGTTTATTAAATATCAATAAATAAATAAACCTTATTGACATTAGGAGTACTTTTATGTGAGAGTTTTGCTTTCAGTGACATTGTGTAAATACATCTCTCACATACCATATCACTTTGTTTGAGAATTAACTGGTTGTCAGTAAACCTGAGGCAATGTCTACATTGCCTCAGGATGCCCATACCCACTAAGCTGGTAACAGAGACAGTGGGAAAGTTCATATCCATGGCAACAGACCCTTTTTTATTAACTAGACAGTTGGAGTGAGAATATCATTCATCATTATCATTATGTCGAGGCTACAAAGAGGCAGAGATTGACTCTCAGATTAATGCTGCATGGGAAGAAATGGAAGGGAAATGTAGAGCCTATTTTGGCAACCATACTCCACCTGATGCTCCACAAGCAACTGTAGCTGTAAGAGATACTTCTAGAGTCTCTCTACCTTACTCTAGTGACATCAATAAATATTGTGAGTTCTTTAAACAGAATTGAAATATCCTACACACAACAGATGAATTGAAAGGGACTATAGACAGCACACCACACTGCATTTAAAAACAATAAGTCCTTGAAGAAATATTTGTGCTAAAATTCACAACTCTGTGTCAAAGAGCCTCAGTCTACCAGATATGGGACTTTTTCCTGTAGATCATGTTTGGCCTGTAAGTATATACTTATGGGCTCAGCCTACAGACATCCTCATGTTAACTTTAAAATCAAACTTGATTTTTATGCTGATTGCAGAACTCCAAATATTGTTTATTTTGCAAGCTGCCAAGTCTGTCATGACTTTTACATAGGCAAAACTAACAGATTACTGAAGGACAGGATTCTCAAAAACTATAGTGACATTAGGAACCAGAAAGACACAAATGCCTTAGCACAACACATTGGTTTGCATGGATCAGAGCACATTTTTAAGTTCTTTGTACTCCAGGTTTTGGACGTTAGTATTAAAGGAGGTGATACATCTAATAAAACAGAAAGGGCTGAACAGAAATGGATCTTGCTCTTGAATGCAGAGAAACTGCCTGGTTTAAATGGCGTTTCTAGCCTTAAACCATTCTTGAAAACATGCCCACTTAAACATTAATGTTGTTTTTAAACTAAGATTTTATTTGTATTGTTTCTCTTGTATTTATAACAATTCTTGCACTGCTTGTGTCCATGTACCTTTTAGTTAATTCATTAGATTTGCATATGATAGTTGATTGGTTTTGCTTTCTTTTTAAAATCGTATCTTTCTACTTGTTTATTAGTCTGAAGAAACGATAGTATTATCGCGAAAGAGCTCACTTTTATTACTTTTTTTTGTCCAGCCATGTTGGTTCAGTACTTGTTTTTTACTTCAAGTTTACACAGTTTTCTTGTACTGCACCTTTCACCTGTTCCTGTGTATTTTTGCTTTTTGTAGTTGTCCTGTGTGAAACTAGGTATGGGAGAAATTTCAACGATGTTTTTACAAGAAAAATGTCACTCAAGGTGTCAGAGTCTGTACAGAGCACTGCCAAACACTTGAAGGAAAAATAATACATAGACCCTGAAAATTCAAGGATGAAGTATTTAGGCAGATATTCTGAAGTTAGAAACAAATCAAGCAGTACTTACTGAAAACAAAGAATTAGCTTGCCTAGAATGATGAAAACGGAGTTGCATGAATGGCTCTGCTGGGATACAAAGCTCCTTTGCTTCTACCTTAACTAGAATCAAAGCTTTAGCACCAATCCCAAGATAAGAAGCAGGCCACAGCCTGTTTGGTGATCCACAGTATTGTCCCAGATGATGCAAGGGTCTGTAGGCTTGTTGTAGCCTTTTCCTGGTAGATGCCTTGAATACCAACCAAACCATCAGGAACGTTAAGCACAGACACTCACTATCCAACCAGAAACAGTCAGGAATCAATGCACTCTACTCCTTCTCTCACAAGGAACAGAATATAAATGCAAATTCCAAGGTGTCACTTATAAAGCAGATATTAGTTTCTGACATAGCCTTCTTTAGCTATGTCAAGAATCTAAGTGGCAACTCGAAGATATGCTCTGAGCTAGTGCAAAATAGCACAAAATATACTGAACCTACTGATATTGCCAACTTCCTGGTAGATAGATTCAGTGTAAACTTCACCCGCCTCTCACCCCCAAAAGGGCCCACATCAATACCAGAAAAGTGTAGTGTTCCAGAAATCACAGATGCACAGGTGAAAGCAGCCCTTTCAAAAGCCAAAAGCACAGTGTCATTGGGGCCAGATGGTGTCCCAGGCTGCATCTTGCATGAACTACAGAATTAACTAACCCCCCACCTAAACACAATGTTCAGCCTCAGCCTCTCCACAGGCTACATGCCCATAGAATGGCACACAGCAGCAGTTATTCTGCTCCACAAAGGAGGGGCCACAACTGACCCTGGTAACTATCGCCCCATAAGCCTGACTAGCCTGGTCTGCAAGGTTATGGAGCGCATCGTTTTGGAACTCATTAACAAAGACATTGGGAACCTCCAAACACTTGACCTGACCCAGTTTGGCATTGTTAAGGGCAGATCATGCCGAATAAACCTGTTGACTTCTTCGAGACAGTCACCAAGGCCATAGATGAGGGGAAGGTGGTTCACACAGCCTATCTGGACCTCACCAAGGCTTTTGACACCATTCTCCACTCAGGAATTATAGAAAAACTCACCAGCCTGAACATAAACCCCTATGTCACAATATGGGTTGCCAACTGGCTTACAGACAGAACTCGCACGGTAAGAATAGCGGGATCCAGGTCCGACTCTAAATCAGTCACAAGTGGTGTCCCACTAGGCTCGGTCCTGGGACCCCTACTGTTTGGCATATACTTCTCAGATGTACAGGCAAACACAGAAGGACTATGGCTAACCAAGTTCGCCAATGACTGCAAACTGGGAGACATAACTGACTCTCTGGTTGACATGGACATTCTCCAAAAGGGCCTTACTGAGATGGACACCTGGTGTCAAAGTCATGGTCTCAAGCTAACTGCCAAAAAATGCATAGTCATCCCATTTGAGAAAAACAAAACACCCATTAATTACCACATAGGTGGCAGCCCCCTTAATGCAGAAGTGGTAATAAGAGATCAGGGGTCCCAGGTAGATAGTAATCTCTCCTTTGACAATCATATTGCCAAAGTAGTTAGGAAATCCTTCTATGTAGCCCATCTAATTACTAAAGGGTTCGCATCTAGAAATAAAGAGGTTATAGTGCCACTCTACACGTTACTCATCAGACCCATCATAGAGTACAATGCCCCATTTGGGATGTACCTCACAAGACACTTCCAACAGCTGGAAAGACCACAAAAGTACCTCACCAAGAGGATTACTGGCCTCAAACATATGTCCTATGCAGCCCGACTGGAAAATCTCCGGCTGTACTCAGTGGCATATCGCTTACTCAGAGGTGATCTCTGTCTGACTTACAAAGCCATGTCTAACTCAGAATTGATGGACATGCTCCACCTAAAGAAATCCAAGTCACTGCATGCTACTCGCTCTAGTGAGCTAAACCTCACCACAACAATAAATAGAACATGCTGGAGGGATAGATTCCTGTCACAGAGACTCCCCATGCTTTGGAACAAAATTCCTAACTACATTAGGCAGAGCCCCTCACTAACACTCTTCAAGAGAAACATTGATGAGTGGATGGGTAACAGAAAATACAACCCTGGGATCACTTCATTGGCTCTTCTTGACAGAGGCTCAGTTAATTAATCAATGGGGCGGCAAAAGCTGACACACTCTGGCTAGGCTTATAAATGCCCTCGGGCAGATAGCCTAGTACCTACCTATGAACCTATGAACCTATGATCAACAGTTTCCAGAAAATAATGTCCATGTGCTCTTTCTCTCATTAGGAGAAAACAGTATCACTAATCCCAAGATGACTACTGAGAGGCAGAATGTAGTCTCTCCAATAACTGGTGGTCTTGCAATAGATGTTTAAAGGTTAGATGAAAAAATGGGTTAATATCCTAAACCCTGTAGTTTGCACTAAACAGTTAGATATGAAAGGGGGTAACTTACATTTTAGCTGTCTAAGTGCAGAGCCACTAATTTTAAAACAGCAAGATAGATTCAAAGGGGTAGGCACTTTTGTGTTCTGGTTCTATGAAATACAGTGGGATGGCCAATAAATTTAAATAGCTGAGGTGAGTGATTTCACAAAATGATAATTTTCTGCTTATTAACACCAACCAGTGAAAGGGGAGAGGGAAGGAGATATCTGGTAAAATTGGCATAAGGGGCAGGCAGCTTGCAGGACAGCTGTGTTAGGATGGGGGGGGTGTGTGAAAAAATTATGTCTGACTCACAAGAGACATAAATGTGGTCTCTTTTCAAGTTTTAATATACAAAAAAGCAGAATATAAGTAAAACACAGTGTAAAGAAAACAAATCACAGTGTGCAAAATAGAAAAAAGCAATGAAATAATACAAAATACAAGAAATCAAAAACAAGCTAACCTTTCCCTCATAGCACGCTGTGGGTGAGTCTGGATGAGCTTTTCCAGTAAAGCTTTAAAATGTATTTTACCCATTAAATAGAAGGTTTATTTCCTAGCTCCACCCCCTCAGTTCAAAGATAATTAGCCTTAACTGACCTGTTCTACCTTCTGTGTGACTCCTTAATTGACCTGTTCTAATTTCTGTCTGACTCACAAGAGACACATCTCTAATCTCTTTCCAATTTTTAATATGCAATTAAAAGCAGAATACAAGTAAAACACAGAGTAAAGAAAACAAATCACAGCATATAAAATAGAAAAAGGCAATAAAGTAATACAAAATAAAAGAAATAAAAAAGCAAACTAACCTTTACCTCACAGTTGGCTGTGGCATAGTCTGGGTGAGATTTTTTTATGGTAGATGACATTAGCAGATCATGTGGGGGACGAGTTTGGAGACCTGCCTCGACTGGATATTTGTGGAAGCACCAAAACAATGGACACCATGCCATTTGTGAAATTGGATTGGGATACACACTTCCACTTTTGTTTGCACACACGCACAGTTGAGCGCAGTGAGACTACAACCCCTACCTATTTAAGTTTGTAGGCTACAGATCAGAGTACTTAATGCATGCACCACAGCACAAGTCTGATTTATGTAGGACTGCAGGTGAACTTATGCTACATGACATAACCAAGCCATGTGTTTGACAACAGCTTCAGAGGCCTGCATAGTCACATTGCCTCGTAGTGTTCTCTGAGGCCAGTAGCTTGGCAGATGAAGACTGTTTAGTAGACTAGTTATGTGACAACAGTACTCTTATTGACCCCATTTATCTATTTGCATTTGGATAAGCAAGACTGTGAGAACCATAGACTGGCCCACTACATGATGGAGAACAGAACATCATATATTACAACTTGTATAGGGTGTGATATATGTGTGGAAAATTCAAGGTGACCCAAAGTTGTTGTGCTTGTTGATGTTATTGCTGGTGGGGAAACAAAGGGATGGCTTATCAATATATGTATATATACTTGTATTGTGTCCTCAATTTGCAGTGTTTCCACATGTAGTCTTAGGGGAGACATGGTGTCTGAGAATGACATGATACCATACCTCTCAACTGTCCAGATTTTCACATAATATCCAGATGTTTGATTCACATTTGTAGTCTGTTTCACACAATATTGTGGTTTTCTGGAACATCTGTGACAAATCATTGAAAAATGAGGTCAGTAAATAACGGCAGACATCTGAATTTCACGCATCATATCCTTCAGACAATTCATGGAAATAGAACACCTATTAATCTATCACCTTTCTAAGTTTGTATGTGCAATATCTGAAAAATGTCCATATTTTTGAGCCTTTGTCCCACCATTATTTGTTGCCTTGTCCTGATTTCCTACTCTAAGAGCTTGATAAGTATGTAGGGCACTATGGACACACACACACACACACACACACACACACACACACACACACACATATATCTAATATATATATATATATATATATATATATATATATATATATATATATATATGGTTTACTATCATATTTACAAAGTGAACTCCATCGACTGCACTTTTGTCGAACACGGAAATTCGAAAACGGTAATGTCGAACACCAAAA
This sequence comes from Protopterus annectens, assembly GCF_019279795.1. Lineage (NCBI taxonomy): Eukaryota > Metazoa > Chordata > Ceratodontiformes > Protopteridae > Protopterus > Protopterus annectens. The sequence continues at coordinate 1,608,964,190 of NC_056735.1, forward strand.
GCCAATCTAGGAACGAGTTTTAACATGGGTCGAGACAGAGGAGAGGTTTTTAGTTCAGCAATAACAGTGAACATCTATCTCGACCCATGTTACAACCATTCCTAGGTTGGCTTTTGGTGTTCGACATTACCATTTTCGAATTTCCGTGTTCGACAAAAGTGCAGTCGACAGAGTTTGCTTCGAAAATATGATAGTAAACCATATTATATATATATATATATATATATATATATATATATATATGTATATATAGAGACAATAGAGACAGAGAGATATAGAGAAAGTGACAGAGAGATTGCTATAGCATGAGAAGCATCGTATTTGTGCTATGGCTAATTAAGTATACAGCCATGCGCCTTTGCCTTTTTTATACTGTTTTTCAATCAGTAAGCAGTGTGCAAATGTGAGGCACATTCCTCACATCTGAGTTTTACTATTATGTTATATATACTTGCTACTACAGCCCACTCCTATCCCTAATCCAGGCTGGGATTTCCCAGTTACTATAGGCATTGATTGAATGTATCCAATGTGTGTAGTTGGCGGTCAGACATAAATCCTATTTCCTCTTTCACTGCTTCTGCAGTGCTGCATGCCAGACAAACTGACTAAACCTTCTCAGAAAGGTTCTAAACATACGGCACATCACACAAATGTGGAATTAATACAATAGAACATTGATACCAGTATGGAACACAGAGTGACACTCTGTAAAACACAACCTATTGTTGGTACACATCCAAAACCTCTACCTCTATCAGGATTTGAGCCATCAACAGCATTATAGCTTCATCAGGTAGGATGGCTGCCTTAGTCCTTTTAGCCACAGAAGCAGCTTGCCAGAACAGGGGTCAATCGTTATACAACCACCCAAATAATAATGTACACTGCTATACATGAGTTACCTAATACATACAATGTATGATCAAATCTACAGTATTCTCCTTGAATTGTGGGGGATAATAATTATGACAAACACCCATTTACCTTGGGTTTGTGGGCAGCATAGATGAGTTACTGTTATGCCGTTTACAAGGGTACACCCCTGTTTTGGGGGCTGGGGGAACAAACCACATCTACTGTTGGGATACAGAGAAGTCTGAAGTCAGAAAATGCAATGTGTAGCCTCAGTTTCTAACTTCTATCTTGAATGGTGTACAGGTAATCTGCTGCAGCTGGACTGTATGACTCAGAGGACAAATAAAGTCTACCAAAGCCAAATTTGAGGTACGTTTGGCCTCCCAGGCCAAGGACAACCACAAAGAATTTTTTTGCTATGTCCGTAACCTCAAAGGCAATACACAATTGTGTGCAGAGTTCATTGTAAATGGAGCTACCTATACTGAGGCAGAAGATATAGAAAACTTCCTGGCTGATAAATTCAGCTCCAACTTTACTCCTCTCTCCCCTTCAACCTTCCCTAAGGAAATATCATCAAATATAACCCCCCCTACTATCTCTAGGGAACAGGTCCTTAATGCTCTCTCTAAGACCAAGAGCACTGCATTAATGGGCCCAGACGATATCCCAGGATGCCTTTTAAATAGCATGAAACATGACCTATCAGGGCCTCTGGAATTACTATTTAACTGTAGCCTACAAACAGGCTTCATGCCTCATGAATGGAGAAAGGCAACAGTCATCCCTCTGCACAAAGGTGGGCAATCTACAGTCCCTGGAAACTACAGACCCATAAGTCTCACTAGTCTTATATGTAAAGCCATGGAAAGAATTCTCATGGAGATGATCAATAGAGGTATAGTAAACCTCTAGACACTGGACCCAACCCAGTTTGGTTTCTCAAAGAGCAGATCATGCCTACTCAACCTGGTGGACATCTTTGAGAAGGTCACCAAAGACATGGATGAGGGCAAAATTGTTCACACTGCCTACCTTGACCTTGCCAAGGCATTTGACACAATACCCCAGTCGGGCATTGTTGACAAACTCAAAAGGTTAGGTACAGACCCGTATGTCACCCAAATGGATAGCCAACTGTCTAACAGACAGGAACCATGAAGTTAGAATTGGTGAGGCAAAGAGGCCAGTCACAAGTGGAGTCTCCCAGGGATCAGTCCTTGGATGGATCATTTTTGGCATTTACTTCTCAGAAGTCAAGGCCAATGTAAGTGGTGTCTGGTTGACTAAATTTGCAAATGATTGCAAATTAGGAGCTGTAATTGAATCTCATACTGACATAAATGTTCTCCAGGGGGGGGCTGACACAGACAAACAACTGGTGTCAGAGTCATGGACTAAAACTAAATGCCAAGAAATACATAATAGTATCCTTTGGAAAGTCATCCATCCCTGATAACTATCATATTTACAACACACCCATTAGAGATGACCCAGTAGTCAGGGACTTAGGGGCACACATATATAGTAATCTAGCCTTTGATCATCACTTGTTTACAGTGGTGAGGAAATCATTCTATGTTTCACAACTTTTAAACAAAATGATGGCATCTAAGTCCAAGGAAGTCATTGTTCCACTGTATTCAGCATTCATCAGACCTGTCATTGAGTACAATGCTCCCTTTGGTTTGTACCTAAGCAGGCATATCCAACAACTGGAACATCCACAGACGTTCCTCACTAAAAGAATATAGGGCATAAGTAATATGTCCTATGTAGACTGACTCAAGGCCCTATCCCTGTGTTCTGTCTACTACAGGCTTTTGAGGGGAGATCTATGCCTGCTATACAGGGCATTGTCAGACCCCAATTTGATGGACCATGCTTATCCACAAAACAAACAGTACCATTTACTGTTTAGGACTACACACTCAAGTGCGTTAGCATTTACTGTATTTATTTACTGTATTATTGCATTATTTAGCCTGCTTTAACAAAAAAAAAATACTATCTTGTTTGCTCATTTCCCACCTTTTCTAGCTGGTATAGTCCAGATCCCATGATTTGCTTGTCTCAGGACTTTATTTTCTGTGTTCAGAGTTGTCCAGACCTTGCTGTAGTGGAGGGAAGTCCTACTGATTGCCAATGGGAGTGGTGAGCATTGTACTGCCTGTCTAACACTAGAGGAGTGGTTTCCAGCTCTGAAATTGTAATTTTATTAGCCTTTTGGGGCTTATTTCTATACAGTTCAACTTTCTGGCTTAAAAACGTGTGTGTTTGCGCATTTTTCACATTGTGCATCACCGCGGGGTTACAGTTAAACTATTCCAGGTGTCAGAAAGTCTGCTCTTCAAATTTTCCCTTAAAACTAGCTAGTTTATCAGTAGTAGCACTAAAATCTGAACCCCTGTGACAAGCACTTGCTCTAGAACCTGCTGGAAAGCACTAGGAAGCCTGAAACTGATACAAGAACTCAACTCTCCTTGTCAATAAGGATAAATTAATTGTAGGCACTAAACAGCCTATAATTGCAAAGTATGTTGCAAAGGTAAGGGAAAACAGCTCTTAAACTTTACAAAAAAAGCAGCTAAACAGGCATGTCCAAGGGTCAGCTTCCGGTGATTTCTCCTGTCCACCTGTTGAATCAGGGCATACTGGGGCAATGCGGCAACTGCCTCATGAACACAGACAACCCTCTCCTCCTACCACCCAACACTACAACCTGCGAGAGATGCACTTACATAGCCAAGCTGGAAGCAAAGCTCTCTCTGGCCAAGATTGTGCTAGACAGTCAAGAGGAAAAGGTTAACACCTGTACTACACCTCAAGCAACTCATAGCTCTTCAAAACCCACACCATCAACACCCAAACATAGCAACACTAAACCCACATATGCGGAGGCCCTTAACATTAACCTGCCCAAGCAACAAGGACCTCCGAAACTGAAATGTAAACAAACACCAGTCACAACCAGAGTGACACATAGCTCACAACACCAGTGTTCCACCAAACAACAGCCCCTAAGGCAAGACAATGTACCCAACACTTTAGTCATAGGTGACTCTATAGTCAGGCACACTGATGTCCCACTCACCAGGCTGAACAAGGAGAAAATTACAGTCAGCTGCCTTTCGGGTGCCAGGATCCGCCATATAATGCATGCACTCAAGTCACTCCACAGCAAGTACAAATACGACTCTGTCATTGTCCATGTTGGAGTGAATGACTTGAGACGTACCTCCCTGGAATACATGAAAAGAGACATGGAAGAGCTCTCGGATCATGTGGCCCAGGCAGGTATGACCCTAGCCTTGAGTGGCATCCTACCTTCACCCAGAATGATACCACAGTATAAGGACAAATTGGTTGACCTCAACAATTGGCTAAGCTTCTGGTGTCATACAAAGGGGATCCAGTATCTGTCTGCCTGGGAAGACATGATCAACAAACCACGATGCTTTGCCAGAGATGGTCTGCACCTGTCACCCCTGGGATTCAGGTTGCTCTTGCCACCCATATAGTGCCTTTTTTAGGCACGGTTCAAAGGACAAAACCACCACCGTAACAGATACAAGCATGCAAAATCTGAAGTTAATGCTACTCAATGTTAGAAGTCTAAACCTCAAAATGCACTCTCTTGAGGCACTCCTAAAAATGGAGAACATCGATATCTGTGCAGTAACTGAGACCTGATTCAAGGCTCCAGAGAGCGCCCCTGCAATACCAGGCTACAACTCTTACCACACTTTTCAGCCACAAAACCAAGACCGAAACACTAAAGGTGGAGGAGTGTCCATATTCACCAAGGATATTCACACCTCCAGGCTAGTTGCCCAACACAATGCATCTGAAATTCCCCAGGTGCAGCTAACACTAGGTAAGACTGCAATCCAAATTGTAGCTTGCTACAGATCCCCCACCATTCCCCAAGATTCTCACTACACCTTTCTAAACATACTGGAAAATATTAAGATACAACCCAACACCCTAATACTAGGTGATTTCAACTACCCTGCCATTAACTGGGAAAACTACTTGGGTACCAACACCTTTTCCCAATAGTTCTTGGAACTCATAAATTCCAACGCCCTGGATCAACTAATCCATTGTCCCACCAGGGGCTCCAATATCCTAGACCTGGTCATTACCATCATGGGAGATAGGTGCTCCACACCAGTGGTCACCCCTCATTGGTCAGGTCTGACCATAAGCAAATCACCCTTGAATCCACATCCCACCCCCACCCCCCAGTAAGGAAACCTCCATAAAAAAACTTCTCCAAAGCCAACTTCATGCTACTGAAGTCAGAAGTGACAAACTTCACGACATCCATGCAGACGGGAACTGAAAGTTTGACTGCTGAATCGTACACTAAGGCACACTGTATGAGCACATCCACTTGTGCATGAATCGTGTCATCCCAAATAGAACCAAGATGTTCTCCTCCAAAAAAAGGAAGCCAATCTGGTGGTCCCCTGCTATAAGCAAACTATACAACAGAAGGAAGAAACTGTTGCAGAAAAGGGGAAAATCCCAGGATGCAAAAAACTCCCTCATCAGCCTCAGTAAGAAGCTGAGATCCCTCATAAAATCCTCAAAATTGTCAAAGATTCCAAAGACAACCACAAGGCATTCTATAATGTCAAGAATCTAAATGGCAATGCTCATATATGCTCTGAGCTGCAACAGAATGGCATTAAATATACTGATCCCAAGGATATTGCCAATATCCTGGCAGATCGATTTAGTGCCAACTTCACCCCCTCTCAACCCCTAAAGAGTCCATTTCAATACCAAAAGATTACCAAATTCCGGTAATCACAGCCACACAGCTAGAAGCTGCACTCTCCAAAGCTAAGAATACAGCATCCATGGGACCAGATGACATCCCGGGCTGTGTACTACATGAACTACAAAATGAACTGGCAACTCACCTAAGTGTCATGTTTAATCATAGCCTCACCTCAGGCTTCATGCCCACTGAGTGGTGCACAGCTACAGTTATCCCACTCCACAAGGGGGGATCCACCTTGGATCCTGGGAACTACCATCCCATCAGTCCGACAAGTCTGATCTGCAAGGGCATGGAATGCATTATCATGGAACTTATAAACAAAGACATTGGCAACCTTCAAACACTGGACCCCACCCAGTTTGGGATCGTGAAGGGCCGATCTTGTCTCCTAAACCTGATTGACTTCTTCAAATCAGTCTCCAGAGCTGTGGACGAAGGTAAGGCGGTCCACACAGCATATCTGGACCTCGCCAAGGCCTTCGACACCATCCCCCATTCTGGAATCATAGATAAACTTACTAAGCTGGGCATAAATCCCTATGTCACTCAATGGGTTGCCAAGTGGTTTACTGACAGAACCCAAACTGTAAAAGTAGCCAACTCCAAATCCAGCTCTAGATGAGTGACAAGTGGAGTACCTCAGGGTTCAGTCCTGGGACCACTCTTGTTTGGCATCTACTTCTCTGACGTACAGGCCAACACTAAGGTACTCTGGCTAACAAAATTTGCAGATGACTGCAAACTGGGAGCCATTATTGAATCCCCAAATGATGTGGATATTCTACAAAAGGGCCTTACAGAAACAGATACCTGGTGCTAAAGCCATGGGCTCAAGCTTAATTCCAAGAAATGTATAGTTATCCCCTTTGGAAAAAAACATGTACCCATGAATTACCACATAGGTGGCAGTACACTAAACATCGAAAGTGTGATGAGAGACTTGGGGACACAGGTGGACAGTGGTCTCACCTTTGATAACCATATCGCCACAACAGTCAGGAAATCCTTCTATGTGGCACACCTCATCACTAAGGGCTTTTCATCCAGAAAAAAGGAGGTCATTGTCCCACTGTACTCATCCCTCATTAGACCCATTATAGAGTATAACGCCCCATTTGGTATGTACTTCACAAGACATCTGCAACAGCTGGAAAGGCCGCAGAAATACCTCACTAAAAGAATAACAGACCTAAAGCAGATGCCATATGCTGCCCATCTAAAAAACTCCAGATATACTCTGTGGCATATCGTCTACTCAGAGGGGATTTCTGCTTAACATACAAGGCCATGTCAAACCCTGAGCTGTTAGACATGCTCCATTTAAAGAAATCCCAATCCCTCCGAGCCACATGCTCCAGGGATCTAAACCTTGTCATCACAATAAACAAAACATGCTGGGGAGGGATAGGTTCCTGACCCAGGGAATTCCCATATGCTGGAATAGACTACCCATACATGTCAAGCAGAGCTCCTCCTTGGCCCTCCTCAAAAGGAACCTTGATGATTGGATGGGAGATAGGAAATTCACCCCGGGGATCATGTCAGTCACCCTGCTAGACAGGGGTCCAGGGAAGTAAATATTGTGGGAAGAAATATCCAGGGAATTGTTATGGCTAGGCTTGTATAGACCCTAGGAGCCAATAGCCTAGTACCAACGTATATGAACCTATGAAGCAGAATTACCCATTCTAAAGGCTTAAACCTTGCCTGTGATATAAATAGGACCTGTTGGAGAGACAGCTATGTATCCCAGAGAATACCCTGTCTATGAAACAGGCTTCCCATCCATGTGAAGCAGAGTTCCTACCTAACCCAATTCAAGTGCAGCTTGGATAATTGGATGGGAAACCGGAAATTCATCCCTGAATTGGCACCTATGTCTCTAATGGACACAGGTAACCTGTAAATGGTTCATCCCCCAGGCCCATGCTTACACTTATCAAGGGTTCCAGAACTTGTCAGAGATTTGGGATGCATGGCTAGGCTTAAAAATGCCCTTGTGGTCATTGGCCTAGTAAACACCTATGAACCTATGAACCGATGCATGAGGCTCATACCTCTCAACTGTACAGATTTTTGCAGAATGTCCAGATTTTGGCCTCATATTTTTAGTCCATTTTCATAACATTGTGGTTCTGACAAATTCGTGGTAAATCATTAAAGATTGAAGTTAGAAAATAATGACAGATATTTGAGTTTCAGACTTCATATCCTTCAGAAAATTCATGCTAATACAAACCCTGTTATTCTATCAAATTGCTTAGCTTGTAAAAGCAAGATTTAAACATGTTTGCTAATTTTTGCCTTTGTCCCACTTCTATTTGTGGCTTTGTTCAGATTTCTTGCTCTAAGAGGTTGAGAGGTATGATGAGGCCTACTACTTACAAATGGACAGATACTAGTAAAACAGTGTCAGTAGTCACATGTTAATTTTATATAGAAATGCGTCAATATTTACTTGCATACCGTACCAAGTTCATAGATAAAAAGGATATGTCATAATACTTCACAAGACTACAGTGTAGGTTAAGGACATATCTTGCAAATGCAGTGGTAGACACAACTGTAGTTCAGGGCTGACTCTGTCTGATGCAAGCACTACACAGCCAATACATGGATAGGTACAGGTTGCGTGAGTTGCCTGGTATCATTTTTAATGTATGTATATGAGTAGGAGAGAGGTATTAGTCCCTAGGTCCCTCAGTGGTCGGTGAATGTGCTACATATTGCTCCTAGCCAAGCAAGGGTATAGACGGCAGTTGGGGGGTCCTCCTCCAAGTCCTCCTGTGACTGTGACTGTGGTGACCTAGGTGTTGGTAGGGGGATGTATGTCCCTTCCCTTTACTGATCCTGCTGCACCTGTTTCCACAGGATCAGATTATGGAACAGAGCACGTACTGTAAATATTTATGTACATGTGTGTGGAGTCTACTGCAAGGCTCCCCAGATATATCTAGGCACTGGAACTGTGATTTCAGAAGCCCAGGCACATACTCTATGATGTTCCTAGTGTGTGTGTGTGTGTGTGTGTGTGTGTGTGTGTGTGTGTGTGTGTGTGTGTGTGTGTGTGTGTGTGTGTGTGTGTGTGTGTGATTATGGCATTCTTCCATGAGTGTGTGTGCATTTCTGATGGGTGTCATTATCCATGGTTCCAGGGTGTAGCCAGCATTCTCCAGTAAATGGCCCTGTGGGATGTCCCCCCTAGCCAACATCTGGTATAGCTGTGATGTGTGCCAGATATGGGAGTTGTGATAATTGCTAGGGTTGCCAGTACACATATTCAAGATAATCGCCTGGGTATTGCACATGACTTGGCAGTTTATTGAGTAGTATACCTTGCAGTTAATGTAGATTCTATCCTGCTCACCAGATGGTGCCTTGATGTGTACATAAATTCAGTCTATGCCATGCAATACTTCAGGGTAGTGCTCTACATGGTAGAACCATTGCATACTGATTGCCCTTTCTTCAGGGGTAAGAGGAAATGATATGTGTTCACTGACATGTAGGAGCATAGCATCCAGGAACTGGTGGAATATCCTGGATGCTGATGACTGTGACACCCCCATCGTGTCCCCAGTTGGTCTTTAAAAAGTACCTGTAGCTAATATCTTAAGGGCTACACATACCATAGTTTCCACTGGGATGGATTCCCCTTGGTTGGCTCTGGCTCTGAGTAGTGAGTGGAAGAGCTCACATAGTTTCTGTAATATGTCCCTGTCTACCCTGTAGTGCTATACAATTTCCAGCTCATGTAACACCTGGAAGGTTACCCTGAGACTGAATGCTCTTCTCCTTCTCGGCCTAGGTCTATTGTCAGCAGCATTGGAAGCACTGACATCAGCCTCTAGTACATGCAGATGTAGAATAGCTGCAGCAGCCCCTAGGATTATCTCAGTTAAAATTCAAAGTCTCTACTCCAATAGTCATGAATTATCAAGGGAAAATCAGAATGTAGGCTGTATGCATACTTTATACATTTCTTGGGTAAGTCCACAATGTGTGTTTGGCTAATTAAGATGGAATTCACCTGCTTAAGATATAACTAACATTATTTAAAGGTACTGCTTCAGTGTGTAATAGTGCTCTGTGTGCACTGATGTGTAGCAGAGCACAGCTGTGCATAACTAAGGTAAGGAATGTAAAAAGTTTATATTTTCATCCCTGTTGTCATGGAACATACAGAAAATGGTAATTAATGGTACTTACACTTTATTTCTATAAGCTGCAATGTCAGAACAGTATGGGAAATGTTGCCATCCTCTGTACTTGACCCCAGGACCATCTGCACTCCAGTCCAACACCTAGCACCTGGCGCCACAGCAGTAATAATACAAAGTGCTATAACCGGAGGCTATAAGCAGAGTGCAGCACCACTTACAGAGTTTGAGTGATGCCCAGCAGTGCTCAGCAATATTGATTGAATCCATCCGGTTTCTATTTTTGGATGTCTAGCTCATGTCTGATAAGTGGGTGTTCTGGTCATGAAAATAAGGTATGCATCACTATAACCATTTGCGCACTGTGCAGGCACATGCACAACACCCAAAAAATAACAAAAAGTTTCCTGACACCCCCCCGCTGATGTCATCGACATCCATGGGAAACATAAACACCATGTAAGAGCTTACACAAAGTGAACAGCCCTACACAGTTCCTGCTTTTTGTAATTCAACAAATCCACTGAGTTTTGCACTCATTTGCATATTATCCATGCTGAAAGCCTGGAAACTACACAGTCAGTAGCCACGTAATCTTGGCAACAGCACAGGAGCACTACTTAAAGACATAGGGAAGGGTATTATTGTACCTATTGTGACACATTATACTTCTTTTTTCAATGACATTTCTGTTATTCATATTTAAAACTGTTTTTGGCAAGTGGTGCAGTGGGCAAACATGTGGTAAAAAAATATTTTAAACGTATAGTATTTTGACCCCCTCCCCGATGCTTTTGGGCATCCACAGTGTATACATCGGCCATTACATGTGTGTTGTTATCTTTTCATGAGCATTCTGTCCATATTTCTGGGCTTTCACATGCCCTTGCTTCCATGTAGACTCCTGTACATGGAACATTTCCCTGTACACTACCAACATGGACACTGAGTCTACACGGTTCTGTTGACGGTTGTTGGATCACTCCACCGTGTTTCACTTCATTAACATAACTTTCAGCTACTTCTGCTGAAATTTGCATCCCACAAAAGTTTCTGTTATTGCTCATGAATGCATCCCGCTACACAGAGTTTACTGAATCTAAAACTTGCTGTGCCTGTGTTCACATGGTGTAGTGATGCACACACAGATAACATGACTGTGTAAGCTTTATTGAATTTGCACCATAATGTCCATATACACTGCCATTTTTAGAAATGCAGTCTAAGCATGAGATATAAGTCCGTGAAAAGTAAAACTGCAGCTATGTGTATGGCTATATGAAACTGCATGCATCTCATTAGCAATTCTAAAATTGATAGAAGTAGAATATAAGTGGTGTTGAAAAGGAATAAACAGCAGCTTCAATCTAAGAATTACCAATTCCATTGGAAACCAGTTAAATATTTTATCAGTATTAGTGCTACAGTAGTTAATCAGTGTGTATACTTGACCCTTAAGCTTCACTGCACTATTGGATTGCAGAAAAATAATGTAGTTGCATTTATAATTATTCCTCAGCATTGCTAACTCTGCATAAGCAGACCCACATTGTTACTGTAAATTTCAAATATTCAGCAGCTGGGGTTTTCTAACAGTATCCACTCCTCAAACAGCACTGGCGAGGGTGAGTACAGGTTATACTCCAAAGTGTCCTTCTACTTTTCTGTTAACTATCGTCACAGGAACATGTTTCTGAAGGAATGGACATGACTGTCCCCATAATTGTGACTAAAAAAAAGTTTAATAGCTTAAGGCCACTGTTAAACATTTCAGATCTTTTTAGTTAATTAGGTAATCTGATTTCTTGCATTACTTATTCAATGAACGCTTGGCTTCATTTGTAGGAGCAACATGACAACACTTGTCTCCGTTTCTGAAGGACATGGCCCATTTGTTAAGGTTGAAGAAACGAACAATGGGACTTTGAAACTTATCCAAAGGTAACTATCGAAATTTTCAAAACATTAAATAAATACTTGTTATAAAATGATGGTAACCTTTAAAATATTCAAAACATAAAATATTTGATTACAGAAAAATGAAAGACAATTTGTTTTTTTTTGGGGGGGGGGTCATGTGAGTTTCTTTTGATGACTTCAGGCATCTTATCATGTACAATGACTTAGATACTTTTCTGGGAATTAGATATTTTATCTGACACAAATTGCATTGTAGCACACCTAATATATGACATGCAGTGCATTCAGTGACGTTACTGCAGGCTCAAGCACATGGCCCGCTGCACAAATCTGTCACTTTGGCTGCAATATGTTTAATTTTCATGTTATCCCTAGCTTCAACCAGAGAATACTGTACAGACAAAAAAACTAATGGAAAGCTACTGGCTTTTTGATCTGTTTGGGGAAATTGTATGAATTCATTTACTTAATTATTTTCCAAGAGGCAACTCTATATTTCTTTTATATCAAGTCTAGAGGGTATGCATTTTGTTTCATAATGAAACTAACACATTCTCTGTAAATATATGAACATCAGTCTGTACATTCTGCATGTTATCTTGTAGAAAATATTTGTTGTCATGTGTTATGTATTATTTGAAATTCTAAACACTACAATCTGTTTATTCACTGTTCTCCATTACTGGCTGATTACCAATATTGTCTAAATAACTGAAATAATCCATACAGTGCCTGTTTTTTAATCTTACAATGATTGTTTCAGTGTAAGAAAAATAAAAATAAAGCTTAATGAATGAATGCATTCTTAGAAGTTCTAGGTGCCAAGTGATACAACATGTTTTAAAATTAGCATTATAAACATATGCAATGAAAATTAACAGCAAATAGCTAGTAAAATTAATTCGTAAAATAAATACCTTGCTAATAGTCTAGTGGATTCATGTCACAATGTTGAATGACAGATGGCTGGATGCCAAATGACAGAAAATACATTTTTTTGAAAATTCACAATAATGTAAATTTGACATATTTTTGTATTACGTCAAGCACCTTCAGCCACATACCTTCTGCCCTATCTCCACCATATAGTTGTATTTTTTTTCTTTGTGTTCACACATTCATGGAAAAAGGCATAATACATGAGTTTAGACACCCATGTATTCCCCTTTACTTCAAAGCTGTACAACATCTGAGAGACAATATATTTGTAAGGAGAGTGTGTAATATCAGTGTCATGACATTATGTGTATGAATATATAGATTTCCTAACTTTAGATCAAAGCATTTAACTTTAGTTGGCTTTTGTTCATATAGAGTATGCTGACTATCCAAATCAATGACTCTACAAAATTGTAAAAGACAGAACATCAAAAGAAATGGTGGAGTACATAACGGCTGCACTATGCAGCTTGGGAAAGGATTCATTAGGTGAGGGATTCAGTGCAGGAAGCCTTTATTGAACACCAAAGTCTGGCACTAAACAAAATAAATAAATATCCTGGTTAAGTGAATAAATAGAGGCCTTAGTCTGGTATGATATTGAATAGGATTGCACATAAAGTAACAGTATTAAAAGAAATTCAGCTGGATATGAACCACAGCCACCAGCTTTTCCCTATAGCATTAAGAACCACTATGATGGTAAGCAACCACTGTTAACCTACTGGCTAATGTTATTATATACTTCAGCCTTAAAACTGCCCACATGGTTTAGTAATTATTCATTAGCAATATCGCCATGCATTCATTTAAATTCATTTATTCTGCCCCGGCTGAAAATATGAAACGTTAAATAAGCTTTCCTCAAGTTTGGGTTAAGGGAGGCTAGTCTACGGGTCTGCCCATGGTGCAGATATGCTCTCCCTTATTTATTCCACAAATGCCTTCACATAAGTTTTACTTATGATTCAGTAATTACCTCAGAAGCACACTCTGCTTTGGGAAAAGATCTAGCATACTATGACATGTGTCAGAAACTGGAAGGAGTTCATGTTTATCTCAATAAAAAGCAGAACACACTATACAGCCTAGATACTAAACCTATAGAGAACACCTCGAACACACTATAGACATTAATCCACTTTTCAAATATGCTAAAACTGTGCCTGGGTGTATTGTTATCCAGCTATGGAAAATCTTCCAAACTATCAGGAATGGTAGGACAGTGGCACCCCTTCTGAATGGTTCTTTTCATGTTTTTACTATTTGTCTTTTTGCCTTGTATGTGCATTTTTTGTTTGTTTATTACCCAATAGTGAACAGGTACTAGGGTGCCTTCTCTGCAGAGTCTGCATGTCCTCCCTGTGGTCGCGTTGGTTTTCTCTGGGTGCTCCGGTTACCTCCCACATCACAAAGACATGCTGTAGGTGGACTGGACACTTTAAATTGGCCCTAGACATGGGTGCATGTGTGTGCCTTCTGTGGAAGGTTGGGTGCCGGGCTGGCAACTCGACACCGTAAAACTCCACTGCCAATCATGAGCAGACAGGTGATCTGCTGTGGCGACCCCTAACCGGGAAAAAGCCGAAAGAAGAAGATTACCTAATAGTGAACAAGTGATTTGTTCTAGGACAGTTTAATAAAGTAAAAGTTGAAGCTGAACTTGACTATACAGCTCGGTAGGGATCTGTGCTTGTGGCAAAGTCATATACAATTACACATTGTTTTCTCTGAAAGATACGATGTACAGTACAGTGCATTTAAAGGAGTCATTTAGTGTTAGACAGTAGTATAGACTTGCATGAAATGCATCATCTGGGCTAAAGCTCTTGGTGCCTCACACATCATCCTGCATGCCTGCAAGTCTTGCTTCCAGTCTTTTCCATGCTATTGTATTTCCTACATTCTCTCACCAAGCAAAATCTAATGGCTTCTGTCAGCTGCACAATGATTAGAATGATAAATGATACATCACTGTCACCAAATAATGCTACAGTGTGATAGAGTTATGGAATTTACATTCACACCACTGTCACTAAATACTAAATATGAAAGATGCAGGGAGTGTAGACCTTCAGTCCTATACCACTGCCCCCAATACCAAATGCAAGGAGGATATTAACCTTTAGCGCTTATGACAAATACACACACTACTAAATCTGGTTATGAAAGACACCTGCCACATCCAAATGAGATGTACACTGTATTGCAACAGAACAAGGTTATAATCACTAGTTCCCAAAGAATTTCACTCAGCCTCAGCCCAGTGCGTTTTAGTTTAATCTTGCCGATGTAATGAAACTTAGTTAAACTATTTTTAATTACACATAATATTTCATAGAAGGGGCTATAGATACCTCATCAGTGACAGCAACTATTTCCTATGGCCATGGTATATGCTTCTACCAAATAGACCAGTCTGATATTAAGGACACTGACCAGACTCTATTCAAAAACAGTGTACTACCAACAATGACAGCAATGCTTTGAGGTTACTGTTTTTAAAATAATAAATAAGACATAATGAATCAGAAATATTTTGTAAATCAATGAATGAAATCACTTTATGTAACAAAAAAAAAATCAAGTGAAAGAAAAAAAAATAATAAAAAACTAACTGCTTAGAAAAGAAATCAAGGACAGATAAATGATGACATAACAATGGCTCCATATTGAGATGCGGCACTCTGAATGCTGAGTGCCAAAAAGCAAAAAAAAGACTGAAAACAAGGGAGAATAGTGAATTTTGAAAATAGCTCTTCTCCATAAAACTTCTTTTTGCACCTTCCCCCCAAACTTACATATATGCATGTTACAAAGAAATGCATCTGGAGCATTTCTCTCTGGGCCTCCGCTGAAAATTGACTTTGTTCCAAGTTGGACTTTCCCGGTTAACAAATGTTAAATAAAATAAATATACCAACTCTAGGATTGCCTTATCTTGGAGAAAATCAATCAGTCAAACCAAAATGAAAACTCCAGCAAAGCTAGAACTTCCACTGAGTGACCTCCCAAACCTCTTGTATCAGAGGCACATGGGATATATACAAATGACCCTTATGAACATCAGGTGTTTCAGCTAACTTGCAAATCTGAATGCCCATTACTTGTTTCACTGTTTTAATGGATATATTCAAGCCAATAAAGCCAAACCCCACTAGCTGTGCATATGCATATTTCTGCTCTGTTAGGACCTCATCAGCAAAGCAGAAGTAGAATGATTGACTAAGCATAAGAAACACAGGGCTGTTATACCCAGCTGATGTCCATTATCATTGGGGTCACTGCAAAAATATCCCAAACAACAAACTAAAACAATGAGTGAGAAGGTCACTGAAAAATCAATCAGTAAAAATAAAATGAAAACTCCAGCAAAACTAGAACTTCCACTGAGCATCCTCCCAAACCTCTTGTATCAGAGGCACATGGGATATATGCAAATGACCCCTATGGACATCAGGTGTTTCAGCTAATTGGCGAATCTAAATGCCCATGACTTGTTTTGTCGTTTTAATGGACATATTCCCTATGTGCTCTCCAAGTGGCAGCAACCCTCCTCATCCACCATGGATCATTTCTCTCCCTCTCTGCTTGGCTCCTCCAGAGCCAGAGACACTATGTGAACCCTTGTCATCTGGGTTGGAGTAAGGTTTCCAGCCCTATGTTCCAGGGGCCAGGCAGAAAGACTGTTGTCTAACTACTAATATGTCGGTAACAAATATCCAGTGACTGCAAATGACTCGCAAGCAAGTTATCACTTGTTTAGCTTGCAATATTTATGAAAGGAGCCTACATTTTCCATTGTCTAGTCCTTGTAAAAATTATTTGCTACTCAGGTTTGAAAATGAGTTCATTAAGTCCATAGTCAAGAATGGAGAAGAAAAATGCAGGACTCTTGATTCAGTTTTCTTTGGAAAATAGAAGTATCTCAAATCCAAACAACAACCCTAGTTTAGTATTACTAGGTGGTTAGTTTTACTTCAAAAGCAAACAAAATAATCTATGTTTTAAAGCCGGGTATTTGAAAATTCAGAGTGTTCCATTCCAAGATGAGGAATGCATCTGCTGATAGGAAGCAGTTATTTTAAAACAGTAAACAATTCCATATTGTTAAAAATAACCATTATAAAGTCCACACCTCTATTGATATAAACAGATGCTGATATTTCTACATCCATAGAAACTGATATCCTGATAGCATTTGCCATCTAAGATCCTGGCTTCCATTGTTCCCTTCATATTCTTTCATGCATCCTTTTATTTGACCAGAACTAACTTAAACAATATCAGTATTGAGCTTCATTGTACTTTTAAAGTGAAATGATTCATTTGAATAAGTAGTCCGGTCAAAAAAAAAATATATCTTTTGACAGTAGAGTTCAGTGCACCTAGTCCTACTATTTATAGGCTACATTGTTTCCCAGTCTGTGGTCATTTTATATGCAGTGCACAGATCACTGCACAACTGATGGTATCTTACTGAGAACTAAGCTCAGGTTCTCAGGCTAGAGTCATAACCTTTCCATGTCTCCCCTTCTAGAGTCATAATCTTTCCATGTCATCCTGTCTTTTCTTCTAGTAAATGCTCTCTGCACCCTTTCCATTTGTATCAGTTGTCTGTTATTATACATATGAAATGAACCCTTATGCTCAGTTATACTGTATGTCACAGCACAGTATGCCAGTATTGCTGCATTTGGATAATTAGGCGGTATTGCCTTTATGATGAGGTGCATTGTAACTTCATATTTTTCTAACAATCACTGTATGTGCTCAGCACATCTACAGCCTGCAACTGCCCTCTTGTTCATTTCTTAGACATTTTGATTTCAGGAAGTATAACTTCAGCCTTTAAACATACTTTAACTTAGCCCCCCAGAGTGCATGTTATCTCAGCCTGTATAGGATCCAGTAATGGCACTGCACACATCTGTGTGCATCTTAAAGTTGTCGGTTTGAATGTGCCTGAGAGGTGCTTCTCCAACATACTGTATGATGCATGTAATGTGTATAGTATGATATTGTGCTGCCTTCTACTGTTTTAAGGACCATAAAATATGTCTCCATGGATTTATCCTGGGGGGAGGTATCTCTGCTGCATGCAGATTGCCTATGGCACCCTATAGGATGCCAATAAACATGAGCAGAAATAATCAACACAAACATCTAATGATCTGTGCTACTACTTGTCTGCACTCCACCAGCAGCTCACATGCTGACTATTCTTTCATGTTCCTTTTAGGATAGTGCTGTCTCTATTTCATTGCTTATATTTTAGATAGTATAATTCACATAGATGCACAAGCATATAAAATATGGAAGCCCCACAAGCAGTGCTTTGATGTATATCAGCATGACACTTCCAGTGCTTTTCACAGCATTTTCCTTTTGTAATGGCTACATCTGCAAAGTTGTAGATGAAGCATGTGTGTGTGTGTGTGTGTGTGAGTGTGTGTGTGTGTGTGTGTGTGTGTGTGTGTGTGTGTGTGTGTGTGTGTGTGTGTATGTGTGTAAGTGTCTGTGTATCTGCATGTCTCTGTGTCTGTTTCACTGTGAGTATGCTTCTGTATGTTTCCATGTCTGATGTATCAAATAATACAAGGCACTGGGAGGTTTGCACACTAACACCTCTGTGATGCTACTGCTGCCAGTACATGATTATTTCGGGCACTGAGGTCATCATTTATTGTCATACTATTTGTGAATGCCTACATTTTTGAATAAGACAGACTTGGCCAACATTCTCATGATCCCTGATATGTGAGGGCATAAAGATAAGTGTAAAAAATAGCATTGCTTTTCTAAAGTCTGTTTAAGAAAAGTTCTAAAAACATTATTCATTTTATGCAATGCAACTGGTGCTATCTTTCTACTCATTCTTAAAATCAATAAAATACCACATTAATGAACCATCTACATCTTATGGTACTCTATGAACAGAAGCACTACTAATCAAAGTGTAAGCAATACAAGAAGATATTTACACTCACTTTGTATAACAAGAATGAAGAATTTTGTGTGGTTACTAATGACTCTTGGGCACCAGTAGAAAGAAAAAATATTGTTCTGGTATTATACATTCCAGATATCATATTAAAAAGCAATGCAATTAAATGAACATCATTCACACCCAAACAAAACTTAGAGAATGTCTTGTATCAGAGATTTTTTTTTTCTCTTCACTCTTCTGATCTGTTTTATTAATTTGTTCTACACTGACAGTAATTGCTCATTCTTGAAAAACTGTCCAAAATCAAGTTTGAAACAATGAGTAGTTTAGTATAACTAAGGTGGTGCAAAGAGAGCAGCCGTCCCAGGTACAAAGTGTTACATTACTGGCATTTATATGCTGATATTACATTTGTGGTGAGAACTGAAGCACTTAGTGCTCCATGTGTCACATAAACCGTGGCAGCTGCTTGCTACAGTTTAAAATAATAGAATTTTTTTTTCTGTTAGAACTGAAAAGTTTTACTGTTCTATGTGTAAGATAAACTATGTAGCTGTTTGATGCAAATGTAGTAAGAAGTTTATTACAATTTAAAAGGAAAGGAAGCTCTTATTGTTCCTTGCATGTCATAAACTGTGCCAGCTGCTTGCTGCAAATGTTTAAAAGAAAAAGAAGTGTTTTTTTTTCTCCCTAACTCTGGAGGAGCTTACTACTGAGGGCACAACAGATTGGAAGATGGCACCAGGCACTAAAATAACTACATAGCTAACTACTCCTCAAAGCAGCTATGACTACAAAACCCCCATTAAAGGCTAAAAAATTAAAGCAGCCATATATCCCATGCAAACTACCACACAAAAAGTGGTTGCACAAAATGGAGCTCTGTTTTAAGAAAAATCCTCTTCACAGAAGTTTGTGCTGTAGAAAAATATGTTAAGTGATTATATACAACAAAAAGAAAAGTAGTTTTCATGTTTTGAAATGTTTTGAATGAATACATCTCTATCCTACCACTGTTAAAACTCAAAGCAGCCAGAGTAAAATAGTAAAAGTGTTATTACAAATGACCAATAGATGGCGCCAACCCCACAAGAATGGATATTCATGTTTCCACATAACATCATGGAGTCAAATTCAATATATGCATCTGTATTGAAAGTATAAATGGTTAAAAACACATTTAAAACCAATGGATAATATCTATGTAATATTGTTTTTAAAGTGTTCATGGAGAAAATGTCTTTTATCAGATTCATTCAAACTAAGGAACATGTGTTTTTATGTATAGATATATTAATGAGGTTTTAAGAAACTTGGAATTTGATTTGTCAATTTTTAAAAGGATGGAGAGCTATGATTGGATTTAGAATAATTAATCAGTATAAAAAGAAAAGGAAAGTGGTGACTAAGGTTGTTTTATCTGACGAAGTCTATTACTAGACGAAAACGCAGTTTTCAATAAAGCGTTCATACAGACAAAAATACTGGATACGTTTGTTCCTTATCCTTCCTGGCTTCTATACATTGTGTTTTTGGTGACATTTGGGGAAGCTGACCGTTGTTTTTTTATTTACGAGTTTTCATGTTTTGGTCTACATCTTTTTATGTTTCACAGATTTTTTAAAAACTTTTTCTTGCATATGTATGTTTTAATGGAAGAATATCTTCAATATTCATTCTTATGCTGGAGTTGAATAGGTTATCATATATGCAATTTTTAGATAATATGCTGACAATATGACTTCAAACACAAGTTAACTAGCATAGCCTGAGTATAAATCAACCCCCGGATTCATGAAACTCGGCGCAAGGCCGGCGTAAGGCCTGCGCCGGCCGTGTGGCATATATATGGTGTAGTAGCACCATATGCATATTAATGAAGGTGCGCTGCCACCACATCCACGTGCATAGGACACGTGCGCAAGTGCATGGGGCATTACTAAGCTGCGCCCGGAGGCGTGTCAATGTCGGCTGTCGATGAGCAACCTAAACTGCTGAATATTATAGTCCGCCTGCAATAGTAATCGCACCTATCAATGTTCGTGGATAATGAAACGTATGCAAAGCATGCAAGACAGTTCCCGGCCACACAAAATGGAGAACCAAACAGAAATGCACGCAACACAATATGAGTTCCCGTCCATGGAACAAATGATATTTAAAATCGTGTGTCCATAATGTACTGCACTGTAAGTAGGTATACCCAGTGGAAGTGAAGCACATCATGTCATCGCGCCGCCAATACACACGTCTAGCCCCATGGGCAGGGTCACCAGCAGTCCCACAGTGGTAGTGATAGTACACAGCTGGGCAGTTGTGGCTATAAAACAACCGTAAAGAAACCTGACAGTCCAAATTGTATACCAAACACACACAAACATATGTATATTAAAATGTGCTATACACATGAACAGGAACGTAACTGGCACATACACATAGGATGCTATATGCGGAACTGGGATATCCAAAAGCAGAACCCATGCATGCAAATGCAATACACAACAACCCCTGTATAGCACATAACCCGCACCCATGTCCGAATGTCCACCAAATCCAGCTACCAGCCTTGCACATCCGTACACCTACACATAGCGAGTATTCCCCATATGTAGTAGGAAGTATCGTCCTAGGCAGTGTCAGGATTGCAAATATGTATCCCACTTTTGTAAACATCCCATCACAGTCATGTAAATCCAAATGCCCACGCGTTCAAGTTTCGGCCAAATGTGTGTACATCCCGCGTGGGATAAGTAACCTGTTGAAACCTCAAAGTTGTTTACACGCCACGGTGTCTAGGACTGTACACATCTGGACAAAACATGTATGTATAGTCATGGTACAGTTCAGTTTCTAGACAGACATGCAAAACATACTACGCAGGATGGAACAGCTGTCCACCATGCAGGTCTCCCCACAAGGGTTGCCACCTGTTCAGATGCCCAGGGTGGGACATCCGTTGTAGAAAAGTGAGAATTTGCAGGATAAAACATACCCCCGGCCAGTGCAAAGGAAAGAATTACACTTGTATGCCAAGATAAAAGCTTATTTCATAGCATTTGAATAGCTTATGCTATCCCAAATAATAGTTATGTGTTCCAGATACAAAATACCTGTATCATGCAACTAGTAAAGAAAATAAGAAATATAGTGTTGTCTTAAAATCACAGGACATTTGCCATGTCTTAGGTTTCGTTGCAGGACACAACTGTCCAAAGTGGGACTTCCCTTCGCAAAGAGGAACAGGTGGTAACCCTACTCCCCACTGAATTATCGACAGTATATATTCAACTCAATCACATACCGACACCACCTCTCAACCTATTACAGCAACAAAATCTGGACAAAGCCTAAAAGGATGGGTGGACAAATAGGGACAGATGTAATTACTGCTCTCACAAACTTCAAAAGTTCACAGAATAATAGTATGTACATTAGCATGAAATGTTGTGAAGGATGTGGGGTAGTCTCCGAGTATTACAGAGGTCCATACATTTATACTGTAACAAACCTTCACATATGTTGACTGTACTACTGCATACCTGTAGTTAATTCATAGTTAAGTCATGTGCAAAATAATAATCCTTGTATGAATGAATACAGGAAATAGTCAAATGTGAATGGGAACACCACTCACCGTGAATTATGTATTGTAACCACCCCCACCCATATTATGTATTGCCAACATTAAAAGCTGCTGACAGGTGCCCAAACACCTGTGAATGTAAACACAGATAAAATGTTTAAAATGGACAAACCCTGTCCATGTGCTTTGTCTGACATATGAACACAGTCAGGGCAGTTCCGTTCACCAGGCGGACAAGCCTAAACCCAGATCACCACATGAACACCCTGACGATTAAAGACCTGTATGTGTCAGGACTATAAGCCTTGGGGTTCTGAATATCCCTGCAGTGATTAAATATGCAGCTTGGGTCCAGAGCAGTAGGGAATAGGGAATGTGTAACATGTAGTACCGCATTTTTCCCAGCAGGAGAATGGATGCCTGTGTCATAAGTGAAGCGGTGAGGGATATGTTAATGTAGATATGTACTATGGGTATGCATATAAATGAGTCAGAACACCAAAAGTATAGTGGTTACAGCATCCGGCCAATGTGAATGCAGTCCCTGTTCAACTACAACTACAGCACATATAATGTGAAAGTGTAATGAATGCGTCTGTGCTGTACAGACAGTTAAATATGTAAAGGTGAACGTGTGTTTCGCATACGTCCATTAACCGGATTACAGATAATTTACTGGTACTGTCACAAGTAATAAAGCCCACGTAAGCACAAAGACTAAGTAAACATATGTAACCCACAATAAGGATATGCATGTGTGCCTGCACGTAACCCACAATAAGGAAATGCAAGTGCGCCTGTGCGTGTGTGATCCGCTCACAGCATAGTAAATGAATGCTGTTTCCCCCACGTTAGATATACATTTCTCAAACCTCTTAACCCCGTAAAGTATGAAACCGGACAAAGGCATGCAAACTACCGGTACAAATAGGGACAAACCTCAGATATGTGCCAGAACAAACATAGAAAGTGGATAGAATAACGGGTGTGTCAGTAGCATGGATTCTCTGAAGGGTATGCAGTCGTAACCTGAACTGCGTGCCAGTATTTCCCACCGTAAGTCTCAAATGAAATGCCACTACATTGCCAGATAGACACAGGTTTATGTAAAATATACCGAAGATAAAGAGGCAACTAGCTGTACACTCTGCGACAATCTGTACAGTGGAAAGGTATGGTATGGATATAGATATATGTGTATACACATAGTCCACAGACGTAAACCAAAGCAAGTTATGAAATGAGGATTGTACATGTATATATGTATACACAACAGACATATGTCCCGTAGATATGACATATGTACATAAATAGGCCACGTTATAGCCAATATGGGTAGACAAACAGACATGCACGAAAGGTGAATAAACCGCTGCCTTCCAAACCATTGGCCAGAAAGTGACAGTCCAGCAAGTTCTACACTTTAAACATGCATATAGGTGTCCTTTGCAGGACCCAAAAATTGATCCATACGTAGTGTCAACCGACATTGACGCAAAATAAGTGACCTCAGCAAATACGATATAGCCGTACATGCAACAGTAGCAGGTGCAAGGGTGATGACACGTGTCGATAGAATGTATGACGTACGAACTGATATCCGGAGAGTGGGGAGTGCATATAAGTGTCTCCACACCTCAGTACCGCTCACATTAAACATGTGTAATGGGTACTGTAGAGGGTTGTCAGGTATGGGAATCATGGGTATGCAGAAATGGGCCTAGGTGTTGTTTGGCAGAGATTTCGTAGACCCGCCCCGTGGGAGTGATGTGGGTATAGCACACACCTATATTATCAATAATGGGGCAAACCATCCACTGGATATTGCGTAAACCATTTTGGGAATATGTAGGGCCCTATATCAGTGTCATGTAGGCGATTATCATGGATGGACATGCGTACGACCAAGATGGTAACCATAACTGGCAAACTGTCAGTATAAGACAGCTGCACTAAGGCATAGTACATGAAATACAAATAGGGACTATATTAGATATACCCCAGACAAAGTCAGAACGTTGTGAGAATACTGGCGTAGCCAGGAATATGAATGTTATGAGTGTTACTAATCATGTAATGGAAATGTCAGTCACTATTATCTAACCGCACAGTTCGTAATGCCTTGCCAGCAATTTACCAGAAAGGCACATTACTATGACAAATGTAACAAGGGCAAAGGTCAAACGTCAGGGCATCTACCCATAATGTATACAGGTTAGGGGTATGAAGGTAACCTGTCCAAAATACATGTACAGAACTAGTGATACTAGGTGGACAGGTGTGAAGAAAGACATCAGGACAAATGAGAAAACATGTACAAGTCATACGCATGTACTCCGACAAATGTGAATGACAACGTATGCCCTGTGAATATCAATGTGGAAGGTTAATAGACACAAAAGTAATGTGTCCCTCAGGGTGTCATGCAGTGTCACCGTAACAATGTCCAGTCCCCCATACTCGTACGTGAGCTCTGCCACTGATGGAAAGCGCAAATACTGGCGCACACATACGGTACATGATAGACTAATTAGTGTGGATAAGCAGCTGTTGGCCTGTGTGAGGAATACAACTCTCTGGGTGGGTGTGTCCTGCAATATAAATGTAATGGCATGTGGCCTGTGATGCCGTCGTACAGTGTGTGTATTGGTGTCAGAAAGTTGATATCTTGTATCAGACACATTCTCCGCAACTGTACAGTTCTACGCAGAATGTGTAGAGTTCTGCCTCATATGTTTGGTGTGTTCCACGTAAAATCAGTACCATTCTGGCACATTCCTGATAACTGAAGACATGAAATAATGACAAACATGTGATTAAGACACCAAATCTGTCAGAAAAGCCATACTAATGCAAAACCTATTATTGTGTCAACTATCTACGTTTGTAAGAGCAACATGTCAATACTGCCCCTATGTGTCCCACTATCAGATAAGGCCTTGTCCAGAAGTTTGCTCTAGGAGGTGGAGTGGTATGATCAGAAACAGATACATGTGTGAGGAAACAGCATTATCGACTGCAAGATAACGCAGAAGGTATGAAATGCGCTGCAGTAGGACGTTCAGTACTGTCCGCAGGTATGTGCTGACATGTCAAATGACACAGCAGTCTACATGAAGTACCTATAGGGCTGTCACCTTTACAAATGATGATAGTGGGACATGCCCACAGCCATGCACACAGCACAAATAGACATACACACAGCAAAACTAGGCCATGATACATGAAGCCTCCGGCGTGTACGAGTACAGTGAGAGTACAGCAAGGATAGATGTCTGCCAAGATATATAGCAAACGCCTGTAGGGGCGTATAACACCACCCGTAACACGGACGTTGCATGGACAATGTTGGGATTTGCAACCTACCCCATTGGTATGTGAAAGCTATGCAAATATGCGATACATGAAACAGTCAGCTGTCCATGCAAGAGCAGAGTTATGGGCAGAAAATAGATTTTATATATATATATATATATATATATATATATATATATGTATAGAGAGAGAGAGAGAGAGATACAGACATACACACACAGACACACACACGTGGCAGGGCTGGTAATCGAACTTACACATTACTACCCTATCACACTACAGCATGACGCATCCACAGAATGCGCTACCGAGATTACTAAACACAGCAGACCCACAGGCATTCTACTAGGTTTGTGTCAACATCCGCAAAGACGTCAGCAGGATATATCCGTGGTGTGAAGCATCTAAAAGCATAACCTGAGTCCCCAGGTGGACGGGAGCATGCACACACACACACCCACTTGGCAGGCCTGGGAATTGAACTTACACCTAACTACCCTATCACACTACAGCATGACGCATTTACAGAACGCGCTACCGAGATTACTGAACACAGCACCCCCAGAGGCATACTTCTAGGTGGGTGACATCATCCGCAAAGGCAAAGACGCCGATAGGGAATGTATGTGGTGAGGCATCTAAAAGCATTACTGTGTCTCCAGGCAGCTGGAAACACACACACACACACACACACACACTTGGAAGGGCCGGGAGTTGAACATACACCTACTACTCTAACACACTACAGCATTACGCATTTACAGAACACGCTACCGAGATTACTGAACACAGCACTCCCAGAGGCATACTTCTAGGTGGGTGACATCATCCGCAAAGGCAAAGATGCCGATAGGGAATGTATGTGTTGTGAGGCATCTAAAAGCATTACTGTGTCCCCAGGCAGCTGGAAACACACACACACACACACACACACACTTGGAAGGGCCGGGAGTTGAACATACACCTACCTACTCTAACACACTACAGCATTGCGCATTTACAGAATGCGCTACCGAGATTACTGAACACAGCACTCCCAGAGGCATACTTCTAGGTGGGTGACATCATCCGCAAAGGCAAACACACGATAGGGAATGTATGTGTTGTGAGGCATCTAAAAGCATTACTGTGTCCCCAGGCAGCTGGAAACACACACACAGACACACACACACACACACACACACACACACACACACACACACTTGGAAGGGCAGGGATTTGAACATACACCTACCTACTCTAACACACTACAGCATTATGCATTTTCAGAACGCGCTACCAAGATTACTGAACACAGCACTCCCAGAGGCATATTTCTAGGTGGGTGACATCATCCGTAAAGGCAAAGACGCCGATAGGGAATGTATGTGTTGTGAAGCATCTAAAAGCATTACTGTGTCCCCAGGCAGCTGGAAACACACACACACACACACACACACACACACACACACACACACACACTTGGAAGGGCCGGGAGTTGAACATACACCTGCCTAATTTAACACACTACAGCATTATGCATTTACAGAACGCGCTACCGAGATTACTGAACACAGCACTCCCAGAGGCATACTTCTAGGTGGGTGACATCATCCGCAAAGGCAAAGATGCCGATAGGGAATGTTTAGAGAGTGAGCGGTCTGAAAGCATATTACTGTCCCAAGGTAGACGTACACAAACACGGCAATGCTGTCATCGGGCCAACTATATATCTACGGAGCACTACAACACTAACTAGATATGGGATGCGCCACAGACAGTACACCCTTCGAGAGAGCAACCAGTGTGTTCAATGTAGGCATCCATTGTGACATTGAAATTGGACATCTGTTGCCTGGATGACCACCATGGCTATACAGGATGTCAATGGCCATGCCCACACGCTTAGTATCACACGTCTGTTTGGAATGTACTGTGTGTCCATCGACACAACGGCATACTGGGCATGCTCACACACTTAGCAGTTGCATAGGGCCATCTTGCATGCACATGGAGTCTAATCAGGGAAGGGCGCAGTGTGGAATGTACTGTGTGTCCATCTACACAATGGTGTACTGGGCATTCTCACACACTTAGCAGTTGCAAAGGGCCATCTTGCATGCACACGGAGTCTAATCACGGAAGGGCGCAGTGTCGAATGTACTGTGTGTCCATCTACACAACGGCATACTGGGCATGCTCACACACTTAGCAGTTGCAAAGGGCCATCTTGCATGCACACGGAGTCTAATCACGGAAGGGCGCAGTGTGGAATGTACTGTGTGTCCATCTACACAACGGCATACTGGGCATGCTCACACACTTAGCAGTTGCAAAGGGCCATCTTGCATGCACACGGAGTCTAATCACGGAAGGGCACAGTGTGGAATGTACTGTGTGTCCATCTACACAACGGCGTACTGGGCATGCTCACATACTTAGCAGTTGCAAAGGGCCATCTTGCATGCACACGGAGTCTAATCATGGAAGGGCACAGTGTCCAATGTACTGTGTGTCCATCTACACAACGGCGTACTGGGCATGCTCACACACTTAGCAGTTGCAAAGGGCCATCTTGCATGCACACGGAGTCTAATCATGGAAGGACACAGTGTGGAATGTACTGTGTGTCCATCTACACAACGGCGTACTGGGCATGCTCACACACTTAGCTGTTGCAAAGGGCCATCTTGCATGCACACGGAGTCTAATCATGGAAGGGCGCAGTGTCGAATGTACTGTGTGTCCATCTACACAACGGCGTACTGGGCATGCTCACACACTTAGCAGTTGCAAAGGGCCATCTTGCATGCACACGGAGTCTAATCACAGAAGGGCGCAGTGTGGAATGTACTGTGTGTCCATCTACACAACGGCGTACTGGGCATGCTCACACAGCTGTTGCAAAGGGCCATCTTGCATGCAGATGGAGTGTACACACAGAAGGGCACAATAAGGTATAACTGTCCTCACGCACAAGGCGGTCACACATGCAGTGACCTGTACACACACAGCTGCTACCACAGCTGTCACAGGTGCAGGTCACACACGTACACACTGCAGTGTACACTGTAGCTGTCAAGTCAGCACCATGTTGTCGGTGCAGCACTACACAGTCTTACGGTCCCACAACACCATGTGACACATGACCACTGGACTGTACAGCGGTGTACACCAGCTGTGCAGAGTACACATGTACCAACAGGGATCCAACAGGTGTTAGGCATTGCAATGATACCAGTATACATGAACAGGTCGTCTCAAGACATACCATGGCCCTTACACAGCTGTGCAGAGTACACATGTAACAACAGGGATCCAACAGGTGTTATGCATTGCAATGATACCACTATACATGAACAGGTTGGCTCAAGACATACCATGGCCCTTACACAGCTGTGACACCTGACTGTTGCTGTACACCAATGAACACACGTCTGGGTATGTCATACATGTGATTGTGTGGATGTGTGCATGGATTGCACACACAACACATACATACATAGCCATTGATGTACCTCGCACATAATACTGGCCTAATCAATGCTACATACGCGAATGGAAGGTGGGCCCATGTCTGTTGAATGCTCACACTACAGGGGGTAGCAGTGTTGACCCGGACACATACCCGTGTACTGGTCACCTGTGACACCCGTGATATCATACCACAGTCCATGTGTTATATATGTCAACACACATGTCCAACAATAGCAATGCATACAAGCATGGCAACAGGAGACACATGTGACATCTGTACTGTGCATGGAGCAACCATGCATGTGCAGTGGCCGATGTCCGTAACATAGTTGCACCTACCTACAACATGCAGACGCAATGCAGACCCATCATTGACACCTGTATACGGTGACATACAAACAGCACGTATGGAGGGATGTGTGTACATAACATGGTGAACCACCTGTCTAGATGTATGTGTGCAGGAGGTGGCTCACAGTTGTGTCACACACCATCCTATCATGCCATGTGCAAACAGTACTGTATGTCGCTGTTACGTGACGGTGCTGACATAATGCATACACAGCGGTCAGGTGTTAACAACTATATGTCACATGGCACCTGTAACACCTACAACCTCCCGTGTGCATATAGCAGCACATTTGTCAGATATAGCATTGTTACACATAATGCAATCAATACCGCTGCATGTCTATCAAACGTGTCATCACATGGCAGGTGTATCATTCCCAGCACTACCATGTGTGTCTGAATGTGTGACCAGGGATGCCACATATCGCAGGGAATATGTCCCAGTTGCTACACATCCCTGTACACCATTGTAGAGATCTGTACATACATCAGTGTGAGAAGCATGACGTTGGCCGGTGAGGTGCATCACACACGTCGACTGTCCGTATACACATGTGTGGTCACCACAGTGTGTGTGTGTGTGTCTGTATGTATGTCTGGGGCTTGGTGTGTGGGTGTATGCTAATATACGGTGGGAAATGATCACTAACCCCACGTGGTGACTAACCCATAATGGTGATACATTCCACAACCCTGTTGACGCCATAGGTCCCAGCCATACTGGCTACCTGTGCCTGTCCCTTCTCTGTGACACGTTGTGTGGGTGCATAGTACTGTGAGGGTGATGACCACACAGGCAAGGGTCCCCACCTGCACACTATGGGGTGTGCGTTATAGTGGTGTACACCCTGTGAATGCGGCCATGTTCCCGTACTGTTACAGGGTCCTACTGCTACACAGTGTGGCCTCCAGCTACCAAGTGACACCTCACATCATCATTGGCCAGGCCGCTGTGTACAACCCCTGCACCATGTCACCATACCTGTAATGTGTCCTGCTATGTATGTCATGTCTTTGTCCAGTGTAGCCTGTGGCACCGACCACGTGCGTCAAGTGCAGTATATGTGCGGACATCTGTGTCATGTTGGTGTGTCCAACAGTCAGGTTGAGGGTACATGTAGCATGCTGATATTGCCAGACGTGCCTGTGAGTAATCCACAGTTACACGTGGGGGACTGCAAACACTGCTACCTGTAGGCACATGCAAGTACACCATAGGAGGGAACCAGGGTATCACAACCAACATGGTGCTACAGATGTAACCGAGACACATACCGTGAACACATCACAATGCATGCTGCACCTGCACTACATGGTATGACTGGTGCATGTCGACAGTACACAACCTATGTCACATACACTTTACTCAGTATTCACACACAAACACTGCAACATACACATCCCTCACTATGCATACACAGGTAATATTACATACACCTCTCACTATGCTGTTCACCCTGTGCATCAGAATATTTGTGCATAACCCTGCACCGATGGTGTGGATGACAGGGATGTGGCACAGGCTTCATCATATGCACAGGGTGATATGTTTGCCAGGGGCATAGGCTGCACCAATAGATAACATCATGTGTGTGTGTAAGGGCCGGTGAGTTGAATGGACATGTCTGTGCAAAATGCATGTGGATGTTGTGGAGCCCTACAGTTGTGTTTGCTGTGTGCGTGTATGTGTGTACATAGTTCTGCCATTTCTGAGGCCTACACGGGGTATAATTGACAGTCCCAGATTGTACAGAGCAGGTTGTACAGCTCACTGTGTCCGTCCACGGCCATGTAACCTGTGCCTGCCTGGGGTTGCACGGGCACTACCAGGTGGAACTGCTACCGGCACTATGGGAGCGGGCATGTGAGGTGGCATGCTCACGTTGACCTACACTAGGTGGTGTTGCTGGCCTACATCCATGTGGCCTACGCCTCACTCGTACCAGGTGTTCCAGCACAGACAGCTCCCGCTTGCGGATTGCCATGCCTCGGTCAAGGATTCCGACCATTTTACCTAATCGCCTATCCAGAACATTAGCAATCTGCTGTTGAGCATTTGCCAATGCCTGGATCTTGTCATTTAGGGTATGGATAGCAGCCCTCTGCAGCCTCTGCCCTTCTCTGTTCTGCCGTTCAGCACGTGCCTGTGCTGCCATTACAGTCTGGAACATGCGTCTGGTGATACCAGCTGCTGCGCTCTGTCCTGCAGGTGCATGTCTGCCAGAGGTCCTCCTACGGGCAGCACCGGTCACATGCCTGTGTGGCACATCTGCAGTCATTACACTGACACCATGGTGTGTAGACACACCTTCTGTAGCCACCACACATTCCTGTTCCACGCTAACAGGCGCTGACTGTCCTTCCTCTATGGCCACTGGTGATAAGGTATGTGTTGGCAGCTGAACTGTGTGTGGGGAAGAGGGGGACATAGCTGGGATGGTAACCATTGGCACAGATTCAGCCCCTGATAACCCTGCCTGTACCTCATGCATGTGTTCCTCACCGCTAGTATCTGTGGGGACACTAACATCAGATGGACCGCAGGAGGGTAACACACCTACATCACCTGTGAATGCAAAGAAATACTGTAAACTACAATAGACACAGACACACACACACACACACACACACACACACACACACACACACACACAGACACACACAGACAGACACACACACACACAGACACACACACACACACAGACACACGCAGACACACACACACAGACACAGACACACAAACACAGACACACACACAGACACACCATGCATGTGATTTTTTAGATGGCATGCAGCATGCCTGCGATACAGCAGAGGGCATGCAGCTCAGACATTTATAGTGTTAGTAGGCATACCTCCCTGGGGTGCTCACTACAGCAAGCAGGTGTCATATCAGTAGCCATGCAGTTCACACAATCATGGTAGTATGCATGCATCCCAGTGATACACCATGTGGCCCAGAACAGGATAACAGTACACATGGCTGATGTGACCTTGACATGTAATCTGCTGACATGTGCATTAACATGCATACATGTTTGACACAATGGTGTCCTGACACATGTACAGCATCATAATGGGCTTCACATTGCAGTATTGTGTGTATGCCCTACAGATAGAATGCATGTTTAGCAAATGTGCATGAGCATGGGAGGGTAGTGTGAGCCATCTACATTGCTATACAGTGTGAAGTACTGACACTGTGCCATTGCATGTCAACATGAGGCATCTATGTTGCTGTAGAATGCATAATATGTACACATTGCATAGCCATAACTGCAACACAGTCGTGATGTTCAACAGATCATATATAGTAGACTTCGGTGACACCTCCAGTAGCTGTGCACAGGGTTTTAGGTTGGCCAGTGTACCACATCAACTGTATAGTCGGTCAACTAAGGCTATAATTGGACCATGTGTGGACAATGTGCAACAGGGTGTATACACATCCCAAGTACTGTGTGGCTACATGTCTCTGGCCATCCCCCATGGCCATGTGTGCACATATGTTGGCCAATTGTGTGTGATGGGCATCTTTTCCACATGTCTGTGTTGTCCCATATGACATAAACCCATAGATGTCAGATATGTCACAATCCACAGGGCTATGCAGACAATGGGTTGTATGTTTGGTATGTGGGGTATAGGTCATGTGATAGTGTGACAATATTGCAGACAGAACACCACATGTCTGGGACATGTCAGGTGGCACATCACAATGTGTGCACCTAATGCAGGGTCATATGACACAATGGTTACACCTGTGGGCTGCCCATATGACAGCTCACTGTGTGGTACTGTGTGCGTACCACACATGTTGTTCCAATGCATACTACATATGCCTCAATTGTAGAACACCTCCACCGTTGTATGCACAGCTGACCACACATGTTGCAATGACAAGTACTGTGGTTTCCAGTCGGTGTATCATTACTTTTGTATATATTGCACATGGGTGGCGTGTGTGAATGAAGGGTGGTGTGACCTGCATATCGTGACTGGAACAAACATCAGGTGTGCAAGTGTTAACTGGCCACATGGCAAATAGATCTACACTGTAACATGCCTGATACTGATGACAGTCTCACCTGCAACTGACCCATGTCTGTGCGGCATGCCACAGGTACCTGTATAGGGGTGACACACCAGTATGAACATTATCCATGACTGTATGACAGCCACAGGTTGCACTGTGCATGTGAACACATTCACCTGTGTAATAGCATATAGTATGTACATGTGTGCATACACAACATAGCATACTGTAGTATGCAGCATGTGTGTCCACACACCTTGCATGTGTTGTTACTTTACATAATGTACAGTGACACATGCAACTACATGGGATATAATAGCCATATGTGCAGTACTGACTTACCAGGCAACTCCAGGCTCATTGGTTGGGAGACACCCACCTCCACGATGGGCTGGGTTGGTGGCCCACCACCTGTTCCACCTTGTTCCCTGGTGATTGCAGTGGCACGCTGTTTTGCATGTCGTATCAGGTCTGTGCAGTGTCTGCACACCTGCTGGTAGGTGCGGTTTTGGCCACCCACATCGTTCACCCTCCTGCGTAGATCCTGCCACAGGTCATACCACTGCTGGTCATGCTGTGGCACATGGCTGAACAACAAGTCATAGTTGTCATGGAGCTGTGGGATGAGGACATCATCCTCCTGGCAGGTGTATGCTGGGAGGCATGTACGGGGCATTATCTGTAAGACATAATGATGGTGACAGGTCACAGTTTCAGAGATGTACAGAGATACTGCTGCACATACATTTCTATGACATCTACTACATCTGCACAGTAATCTTTGCAAAGCATCATGACACTGACATGACTGACGTGTTTGTGTCACACGTCACACCCATTATGCATTGGATATCATCACCATATATGTGTGTCACGTCATTACAGTGTTCATACTCCATATAAATGCTGTCTTGCTGTGGGCATGTCTATTTGGCTGCACTTGCATTCTTACCTATCTGCACATGCCTCGATGTGTCCACGGTACTACTGTTGACCTGGATGCTGTGTATATGTCACATATCAACACAGACACAGCCGTAATGGACTTGAGCAGTGACAATGCACACATACGCATGGACACCAGTACATACATGTGTTTTGCCATATACATCTACACAGCACTGTACAACTGTTCAACATCCTGCCACGGATCGCCTGTATTGCACATGTGATAGACATGGGACAATGGCTAGTCAGATGACATTCGCAGGGATGGTTATCAACCATAGCATGTGCGGGCACAGTTTCCAAGCTGTAACAGAAGCCATTGTGCCACCGCAAGGTGCATCAGTGCCACATTACTGATCCAGTCAGTTGATAGTACATCTACCATGCGGCCATCACACCATGTATGACTGGGATGACATGTGTAGCTTTGATGGACAAGGTTGCATGGTAGGTGGGAGTATGTCACATATATGACACAGGGATCTGTCCAGCCTGTGGCGATCCTAGTATTAGGATGGTGGCTGTCCATGACATATGTCATATAGATCAGGATATGGACATGTCCATCATCATGGTGTAGCAAATGTCCTTCTGCAAGGTAGACAGCATGCTGCATAGTGGAGGTGTGGATTGTAAAGGCTGGTATCGCAAATCCATGCATAGCCATTACCCCTTACAGGTGGTATGTGATCCAATATTGGTCACCACAGTGCTGTATATGCCTGTCCAGTGATCTCCGTGCTCATGGATGGCACCCTGACATGACATGGGTACCTCATATGACTACCTAAGGGGCCTGGAGATGTCACCATGTCAGGGGGTGCACTGCACAGCACCATCCCTTACACAGTGTCCATAATGTTGACCACAGCCTAGGTAGTAGTTTATGGGTACAGGGATGTTAACCTAGCGGTGACGCTGCTGGTATCATCCATCAGACTGTGCACATATGTCACACACCTCACCCACTCAGCCCATTCTGTATGTTGTTCACAACACTGACACAGCTATACTGATAGGTCATGGCCATTCACAGCCTTACATACACAGATGCCTAACATTTGTCTGTGTGGTATGGGCTACAATGAGGGTGGGGTACAACACATTAACCCTGTTCTACTGTAGCTGGCACTGGTGTGCTGTGCACATGTCACTCTTGCACCTTTTGTAGTTGTGAGTCTGTCAACAGGCCACTGGTGGAACACTCCTGTGACATGCAAAGGTATTTGTAATTAAATATCCATGCTGTCTTGTACATCTATACTGCTAACATCTACAGTACTAATGGTTCATGGACATGCACACCATACTCAGCAGGGTTATAGTGCGGTGCCACCCTAAATGATTGTCATTACCACTTGTGGGTTGTTATTATCCAACACCCTAACTGTATTGTATGGTCATGCTAGGCACTTGTTCAGAACTTGTGAGCATGTCATAAGCTACTGATTACTATAGCGCCCATTCCACACCATTTCCCACAGGTACACTGGCTGTCCTACACTTCCCAGCTTGCTTAAGGTACGACAGCTGTTGTACACACGTAACGCACATATCCTGTGGGACATGGTTGTATATACAGGCATGTCCAACTGTCACGTACCAGTGCTACTGCCTGTCTATATGAGGGATATGTCGTACATGTGGCAATAGAGCAATTGTCTCATGTACACATGCAATGCTCACCTCCCAACATACGGCACTACAGCCTGTGGGGGATGCACTTCTGCAGCCGTGCTGGGGGCATAGCTGTCAGGTATACCTCATTACGAGGAATGTACCTCATTTGGGGTTCTAAAAGGTGCATGTTCCTCAAGGTTCCGCATTGGAAGGGTCTGTCACACATTCATTGTTGTAAATAATTTACCTGCTAGCCATGGCTAAATAGATGGGAATCATATTAATTCATTGGGATATCTTTTTTATACGTAAGACCAGCCTATTTTAGCCATCATATGCCCTTCCTAGTTGGCGCTGTTAGTAAGCCAGTTGTAAGTGTTCCACGTTTTGCCCATTTGTCACACAGTATGAGGACTAATGTTCCTCAGTTTGGGGACAGGAGGTTGACAGCTATGGCTGGGGGTAATGCTGTCACCAACCCTGACTGCACCTGACAGTCATTTGGGGATGTGTAACATTCGCAACACACCCCACCCATCACATAGTCTCACATGATCTACACCACTAGCCACACCTACGAGGACAACTTGTGCAGTACGTCTCCATACTCACTGTAGTCACCAGAGGTAGCCCCCAGCATGGAAGACAACATCACCAGCTTATAGCCCACAGACTCATGTGTGCCCATCACATACAGCCAATAGTGAGTTATAACATTCACAACACACCAGTCATAGCTGACTCTGTAGGGAGACACACTGCAGTTCCACACAGCAGGCTACACAAGGCGTTAGTTGCTTACATCTTGCTGTCGGGTAACTACTTCTGCAACATAACCTATGCACCCATGCCACACCTCACCAGGTACGATATGACTGTCATTCTCCATGTTAGTGTGACTGCCCTGTGATGCCACGTCACAGACTATGTGTGCAGGGACATGCAATGGCTCACCATTCTTATAGCCCTGAGGGTGTGGGCCTAGCCCTGGGGAGCATTTTGCATTCGTCCAGACACGACACCACTATACAATGACTGACTGTGTCACTTCAACAGTTGCCTATGCTCCTATTGTCATTCCACAGGTATGTGGTATCTGTCTGCTATGACTGTCCTGGTCAAACACAATGCTGAGGCACAGATGACTTGCACCTGTCAGCCCTGGGAGTACAGCTCACATGTAAGGCTCTTGCTGCTTCTATACTGCCTGTCTTGCACAGTTTCCAATAACTGTCACTGGCAGGGCGGTAACTGGCAGGCATGACATGGGGTCATGTGACACAAAGCTTGCATCTTCCTCTGTGACGCACGCAGGCAAGGCACACCTTATAATGCACCACTCAAACATCTCTGCAGTGACTAGGACCTGCCTCTAGGCTCTGCAGAGCACACCTGCAATGACAGGTTATAGACAGACCATACCTGTCAGGCACATACCTGGACCGGCACACCCACAGCTGAGGGGTTCCCATATCCCACTATGTTTTGCACACATCCTGGCAAGTTACTTAGCACAATGCATCAGAGGTGCTCCACGTGCAACTAACTGTGTCCAGGACCGCTATAACAAGCGACAGAGTCAACATCATACCCCATGGGTAACATATCTTCTATGTTGGTATAGTGGACAGTGGGCCTCAGACAGCTACTACTGATGTGTGACTGACACTACCCCACACTTCACTGGGATAGCCACTCATGTACCGACACATCCATGAGTCATACCCTCCGCTCTGCTGGATCAACCCATACACACCACCTCCAAGACCTACACTACCCTTGGCATGAACACTACCACCATGTGACTGGTGTTACACACCTGGGGTTATCCCCTCATTGGTGGATTCCGAACATATGCTAATCAACCTTGTTAGCCACATCCCGGCAACACACCCATCACAGCATACACAGTACATGTGTACTACAACACCTACTACAGACGTCTGCTGACAGCGGTTGTTAACATCATGACACCCATGCAGATGGACAATGCACATACAAATGCTGGCACATACCCCAGTGCACTTCATTAGCATGTACACAACTGCATGGATCATGCTATTCCACACAGAGCCATGATGTTACACACCAGATAACAGACGCCACTCTGGTGGTCATGTTCCATGGACATATGATGTACAACAACAGGTGTAGGCTGTTGCACAGTGGTGTACATTTCCATGTGTGGGGTGGCTCACTGGTCAGCCGTGG
The DNA here is from genome assembly GCF_019279795.1 of Protopterus annectens. NCBI lineage: Eukaryota > Metazoa > Chordata > Ceratodontiformes > Protopteridae > Protopterus > Protopterus annectens. Next base: position 1,609,002,332 of record NC_056735.1, read on the forward strand.
TGGGGCCACAGGGTCCCTCATCACATACTCCAAGACTAGCTACGCAAACATGACTGCCACACATTCTGGGGTGTACCACCTGGCATTATGGTGGTATGTCAGTATTCGATGGCAACACCCACATCTGCTGTCACATACAACAGTCACTCAGGAACATTGCAGACCCAGGTGTTGTTGGCAACATGCTGGAGGATGGATTCAATGCTGACATTACACCCTCTCACTCACTACAGGGCCGCAATCCATACCTGAACATTGTGGTGTCCCTGTGGTCACACCTACACAGTACTGACCTACACTCTATATGTCCTGGGACACTGGCCCATTGTCACCTTCCAACGTCCCAGGCTGTGATGTCCACCAACCTCTGAATTACATGTCTCCCCACTAGGCCATCATATTCAGTAATAGCCTTGTTTCAGACATTGTAGCCCCTGAATGGCACACAGCAGCATTTCTCACACTACACACAGTTGGCATCGCATTGCACGAGTGGGACTATAGTCCTACACACCTGACTGGACTGTTCTGCATGGCTATGGGGCACATCATCAAGGACGTCATTCACAGAGACATTGTTGGGCTCCCGTCCTTTGCTGCCACCCGGGTTGGGCTTGTTAAGGCCAGAGCATGGCCCCTACACATGGTGGACTCATTTCATACAGTTACCACGGCAGTTGCTGATGGTACGGGAGTCCACACATCCTACATTGTCCTCTCATTGCCTTTCATCACCATTCCCCATTCTGGTATTGACAATATACACATCCACCTGCACATCGTACCCTGTGTCTCAGGATGTTATGCTATGTGGCTCATGGACAGGACACACAGTGAGGCCAGCATACCATAGTACCTACTACATGTCAGGTACATTTGGCATACCACGGTCCTCAGTCATAGGGCCCCTCATGTTCAGTATATGCTTCCCTGTGGAACAGGCTAGCACAGGGGACTTTCCCTGCCTAGCTTTCAAACCCCTATATACCAAGTGCCATAATTGCTCCTCCAGCTGATACTGACTCCAACCATATGGGTGTCGCTGTGACAGATACATAATATGACTATCATGGCATCAAGATGCATGACACAAGGTGCATGCACATCACCTTTGCATTACACCATTCACCCACTGACTATCACATGGATGGTAGTCCCCTACATACATTTCACATTGTACATGTTTGCAGTACACACAAATGTCGCACCCACTCCTGTGGTTACCGTATTGCCACTGTGGCATGGATATCCTTCTACATGGCCACACCTATCTGTACATAGGCACCCATTGTACCTCTGAACTCAAGACATCTACACACATTCAAGGGTACACCACCCCATTTAGGGTGTACCTTACACAACAGCTACAGCTTTACATGCCACAACATTAACACGCCATGACGTTTACTGAGCTCCAACAGTTTAAATATGTGGCTGCACTACGGACACCACATCTGTACACCTTTGCAAACTACATACTCAGGGGTGACCTCTGCTGATCAGACAAGGCCCATGTCCACAACATTATTGCTGGATATACTCCTCATACACGACATAAGCAGAGGCCACTGTGAGCAACATGCTCATGGATATGTGCACACACGCCACAATGAGTGGGATGTGCTTCTGGGTTACATTCCCAAACCAGACACTCACCATGCTGTGGAACATAAGTCCTATGTACATCACGCAGGGACACTCAGTAGTACTGTTCATGTGATACCTCCCTTGGTGGTTAGGAGACACATGTAGGCCTGGGATCACTGCAGTGGCTGTACTGTGTAGAGGTGCAGGTGACACCTGGCTCTGCTGTTCACAGGACACTACCCTAGAGAGGTGCCACTAGTGTGAACACTGTAGTTGTGCTTACACATGGACTTGCCAGACTGCATAGTACCCCACTATGCACCTGTGAAGCTATTACATGTCCTTTGTGCATGGTTACTTGGTAGCCCTTCCATTTAGATTAGCTATCATGCTATTACTATGTCCCATACCTACAGGCCATATGTATCCTGTTATTGTACATACCAATAGACGATACCTGTGGTATGCATGATATGCCTGTTATGCTGTGTAGAATATCTGTTATATCTACCTATAATACTATACATTACACATATTTCACATAGTATCCCATAATGCAAAGCATACTTGCACAGCGGGACCACCTTACATATGTCATTAATGTTATATGCCCATACACATGCGTGCTGTGACAGTATATCAACATATACTATCCCCTGCTATGGCACGTCCTTGTTGGACATACCCTACCACTGACAGCGGGTTGTATGGCATTGTTCTGTTTAACGCCCTCATGTAGCATCCCTTGTGGTGTCTGTGCTGTGTACCTTGTGTCCCACTGCTGGACGCACAGTTTCTACAAGCATTAGTATGCTCAGCAAGACATCACTACATAAATACCTTTCCCCACTGTATGCATTGCGGACATGTTTAATTAATGCAAACCAGGCTATACATACAGTAAAACTAATTAATACAGATCATGCTATACATAACCTTACATATCGGGTGTTCTACATACCTTGTTGTCATTATGGCATTTCGTTTCTATCTCTCTCACAGTGTTTCAACTGTTATTTGGTATGAGCATACGGTTTGAATTTCTGGCAAGTCATCCTTATATACGTCGATACCTGAAACATGTGGATTCATCCCACAAATTGGTGTTCCTGAGTGACTAATTACTTGCATATCAGCTGTGCAGCTACTCCATTCGCCAATTACACTGTGACAGTGGGGTATAATTGGATTCTCCACTTGGGCGTTGCCTATTTGCCCTACCTTCGGGGAGACGGTCTGTATTGTGTTTTGTTATGTGTAACTGCAACTGCTATGCATGGAGACAAGTATAGTTTGGATTCATGTCCCCCGTGGATTGTGTGTGACAGGTAGAGTATTTGGTTCAACATGTGGGTGTACCTGTCATCCCAACATCTGATAACGGAGTATTGCAATCAAAACCTGTAACATGGCTGTTTGTTCCATTATACAATGCCTGCAATTTTGCAAGACGCCTTTAATTGTGTCTCTCACACGGTATGTTGAGGGTTCTGCAGATGTAATTGACTGACTGGATGTTTGTGCTGCTATTACAGTCTGTATTGCTTTAGTTTCTAGTGTGGGGGGTGTCGGTGGTTGTACGTAACATATACAGGTTTGTGGGCCTTGCATTTCTACATAATCCGTATATATGTGTGTGGGCTCCGTCCCTAATTAGAGAGCTAACAGTTAGTAGACTTATGTTACGGGATTGTACGTTGGGCCATTGTTAATTGGTTTCTATATCATCTGCAGGTGAGCTTGCTACTTGTATACCTCCGTAATTGCAGCGATATATCAGGGGATATGTGTAAGTGACAGCTATCCCTTGTATTTCTGTCCCAGATATTTGCAGTCATTGTGGTTGTGTTGTTAAGAGAGCCTGTTTGCCATGGGTTACCACCTTTTCATATGGTCATTGTTGGACACTTGCGGGACACAAAGCGGTGTTTACAGGCCAACACGTAGCCACGGTCAGTACACAGGTTAGCACATACTTTTATCCTCACTACATACCTATTGTTGTGTGACTTTGGCTACTTATATTGCATATAACATTTAAGTTTCTTACATACAGGCATAACTATTAAATACGACTGTTACATTATATATGGGACATATTTATGTCCTACCATCTCGGACATTTGCCCTTTGTACTGTTTTATGTCAGGACACACCTGCCCAGGGTGGGGCTGTCCCTCCTACTGTGGGACAGGTAGTAACCGTATGCCTACGGCTAGCTATACCCACACCTACCATACTGATCTGCCTCTGACTTGGCACTAACAAACATGTTGCGGACACACACACACATTACAGTCACACAGAGACTCACACGGCACCCTCAATGCACACTTACATAGACTACGGCACTCACAGACACAGTTGAACACAGTACCTACGTGGACCGTGACACCGGCAGCGGTGACTAACTGTCCCTTCATATCATCATACTATTACTCGCAGATGTACTGTTCCGGTACTGTGTTCTATCGGTCTTTCAGCCTCGTGGTTACGCATGTCGGTATGTTACACATTCCATGGTTGGCGGTATCCTATTTATTTGTACCTCCAAGATGTTATGAATGTCGTTGAACTATCTATTATATTTGCAGATATTGCTGAATCCATCTATATCACCATATATCCCTCTATTGCCCTTTCTATCTGTATTATATATATGCATATGTGTACATATATATATATATATATATATATATATATATATATATATATATATATATATATATATATATCTGGCGGGGAACGTGACAGGCACACAGCACCACCATATGCTGTAAGGCTCATGTACTGTTCAGGTGTTGGCATTCCGTGTTCCACTGGCTGTTGTGTTTACAATGTTTGAGGGCTGCCTATGTAGGAGTCACACATTGGGCCACCTATACATTACAATTTACAGGTGGTCATGTTTGTGTGCCATCCATTTTACTGTGTGTGCAGGTGGAGAGGTGTCAGTCCGTAGGGGCCTACACTGTCAGAGTATGTGCTATACGTTCCCTCTTTGCCAAGGCGTAGGCATATTGGGCATGCCTCCGTCTGCCTACTGGGGCTGGCACAGTGTGTTCATGGTCTGAATCCCTCTGTGCCTGTAATGGCCTTGGCAATTGCGGTGGGCTATGAGGGCCTTCACCATTTTGTCCCTGCTGCAGCTGCTTCCGCAGGATCATATTATGTAGCATGGCACATACTATGACGATGTAGGCACATGTGCCTGGAGAGTACTACAAGGCTCCACCAGATGTATCCAAGCACCGGAACCATGATTTCAGCATCCCGAACACACGCTCTATGATGAATCTGGTTTGTGCGTGTGTCTCATTATTGCATTCTTGCATGGGTGTTTGTGCATTTCTGATGGGAGTCATCATCCATGGCTCCAGTGCATAGCCAGCATCCCCCACGAGATGGCCATGTGGGATGTCCCCCCTGACAAATACCTGATACAGCTGTGAGGCATGCCAGATGTGGGAGTCATGGTAGCTTCCAGGGCTGCCAGCACACACATCCATGATAATGCCCTGGGCATTGCACATGACCTGGCAGTTGATGGAGTGGAATCCCTTGCAGTTTATGTAGCGCCTACCCTGCTCACTGGGTGGTGACTTGATTTGTATGTGCGTGCAGTCTATCGCACCCAGTACCTCTGGGTATTGTGCCACATGGTGGAAGTGGCGTATATTGCTGGCCAACTCCTCCTGAGTTCTGTGGAAGTATATCTGCTCATTGGCATGTGGTAACATGGCATCCAGGAACTGGTGTAGTACCCTGGATGCTGATGCCTGTGAGATACCCATTATATCTCCAGTTGGCCTTTGAAAGGTACCTGTAGCCAGTATTCGCAGGCTTACACATACCTTCGTGTCCACTGGGATGGGTTCCCCTCTGTTGTTTCTGGTTCTCAGGCGTGGCTGGCACAGCTCCACTATTTGCTGCAAGATGTCCCTGTCCACCCTGTAACGCTCTACTATCTCCAAGTCATGTAGCCCCTGGTAGGTTACCCTTGGTCTGAACACTCTCCTTCTCCTCCGAGGCCTGCGGTGGTTGTCGGCATCATCCTCCACAACACCGTCAGTCTCTAACGCATGCTGATGAATCACAGCTATGGCAGCTCCCAACATGTACATTTTAAAAGTTCCCCATGTGTTTACACCTATGGTGCGGTGTTTGGGAATACAAAGGTGTGTGTTAGGTGCTTTCACACTTTATACTATTGTGCTGTGAACACCGATGATGTCATATGGTGTGTATGTACGATCGTAGCTACAGGTTATCTTATGTGTTTTACTGCCGGAACTACTATTGTGGTGCCTTTGGTGTTGAATTACATTTGCCTGCCGTGGATTACCTCTTGACCTTCCCTTTACATTTCTGCACGTTGCACCTGCCATTTTCTGGCGTGCATCCTGCAGCCTACTTTCATTTGTACTTTCCTGGACCTGGTGTATTTTGTGTTGTGTGCTACTGCCAGTCTGCTGTTGGTTTGCTTTGCTCTGCTATGTCAGGTCTCCTATCTTTGCAATCCAATACCTCGCCTCCTTTCTTTGCATTCCAATGCCTCCCCTATCCTGTTTTGCAGGTTTCTGCAAGCAGACTTGTCAGCTGCCGTCGACTGGCCTTCGTGGGTTGATTGGTGTTGATTGCTCATTAGTACTCCAATTACCCTACTTCCGCATTTCCTTCTTTTCTTCCCCTGACCTTCCTGTTTCTGCTATTGTTTGCGGCACGTGCGTCCGATTACTGGGTTTCGGGCACGTTTTCATCCTCATACACATGCGCTTTTGGGCACCATGTGTGCTCTCAGCTAAATGATTCCTCCCCACCTCTGTCCTGCAGCTTTGCTTAGCAATGGACAGGCCAGATTTGCAATGCTCCAATGTGCTTACTGCTACGGTGACACACCCCTCTGCTGATGTCATGTATCTCCTCTGAGCCACTCCTCAGTGTTATACCGCTGCGCCGTATGGTATAACCTTCATCTGGCGGGACATTTGCGATTCAGTATTATCTGCCTCATTTGCATGGCATTGACTACTAATTCATATTTACCGTGCCAAACACTATTGCAGGCCCTTAGCAACCCTTGCACCTCGGTTGTGGTGTTCCATGCCTACCATTGTGTACTATGCTCTAAACCTGATTTCTATTACGTTGCGATTTTATGACATTTTTATATTATTTCTTTATGTTACAGCTTCCGCACACATGCCCTGCAGTTGTGCTATGCGTTACTGTGGACATGACATTAAATGTTATTATTTACATGTTGTGCATCTTTTCTTATGCCATTGGCTGTGTATTTCGCCATTGGCATATGTTAACGTTGTGATACCTGGGTCTGGCCCTCTTCCATAGCTCCGATGTTCTGTTTGGGAAAATGTAAACCGTGTTTTTTGGTTTACATTTCCGTGGGCTTACGCTACACCTGCACCACTTCATGAATCGCTATATGCCTTCATTTGCATGGTGCGACACAGCACATGGGGTGATTAGCATACCTACACCGGGGGCTGCGCAGTTCTGGTGTACGCCGGTAGTGCACGTGGAATTGGATCGTACCTGAATCGCTCGACGGCCATATTTGGCATTATACCGCCTACGCTATGCCTGCGCCTGGCGCAAACTTCATGAATCCCGGGGCAAGTCTAGAGTCTAGGATATGTATGTAGAACAGGACTACAATCAGCATGAATTAAACAGTCACATGCACGCACACACACACACACACACACACACACACACACACACACACACACACACACACACACACACATACTTTTTTTTCTCCTGCAAGCTCTGTGTGTAGTACAATAGAATTCTGATAGTACCCCAAGTTCAGACAGTGGGCCTGGATGGTAGAAGAAGAATAGAGGAACCTGGAAATAAGAACAGTGGCAAGACTGCTGCCAGATTGCTGCAAGAGGGCAGCTGGAAATAGCATTAAGTTATGAGATCTGAGGATGCTGTCTGTCATGAAAGGGAAAACACTTTACTCGGGGCAAAGAGGTCAAAAGGAATGGTCATAATTACTAGCTACAGGCACTATGGATGAGAAAAAAATAGGAAAACAACATTCCCCAGCAGTCATCCCAAGATGGCATTGCACCAAGGCATTCATATTGTCCCCTGCTGACCAGCCTGCATGACATCATTGCTCTTAGATCCCTTTTAGGAATGGTCGCAGTCTGGTGGTAAGCCAGATCTGTGGGCCAGGAAGTGGAAGGAGAAAGTGAATCCTACATAGCAAGCTTTTGGTCAAAGGTCTGCAGGAGAACTCACAACGACAACTATTTGCGATTCACCTGAAATGACCAAAATAGTAGAAAAATGCAAAAAAAACACTGTGTTCATTGGATAGCATGCATTTTATTGCTGCTATTAGGCGTGTGTATGCTATAACTGTTTTACTGATCATCTTGGTTATGGTACACTCACTGTTGTCAATTGGGGATATAAAAATTAATGTAAACAGTGTTGAAATACAATATTTACAAAGCAAAACAATGGATTGCAATAATAAGCAAATTATTACTGAACTAACAATGTGCTTTTCCTGACTCTAGTGATCAATGTTTGAACAACTCTGCAGTTTATCTTCAGTGTAACCAAAAATGTAAGTAGGAATTTTTGATATTTGGATTTTCAGACTGTATGCTGAATTATTTACTAATATAGCCTAGTTAATTCATTACTGAAAAAATGTGCAATGCCACTGAAACAAACTGGAAGGAAATGGATATTTGTTTGGTGAAGTTTTATTAATATGTTTTTCTATCCTGGGAGCAAATAATTTGCAGTTAGATATCCAAAATATGAACTCTTGTAAATTAAGGAATTAAATCAAATGAGTAAGAGTTAAATTATAAAGTTTTTTTTTCTTTAATCTGTTGTGACCTTACTTCCAGTTGTATAAATTAAGTGAGGATGTGGCAGTATTGGATAGGTAAAGCCCTCCATTAAGACCCATTCTGTTTCATTTTTATCCTACATTTCCTGCTCACAGACGTCAGTCTCTCTGATAATAATCTCTTGTTTTTTTCCCCTTCCACTGAAGTGGCCAGAACCTAAGCTCTCATATTGTAGAGTCACACCCTTTGTTTATCCTCTACCACCTCCCCTCCCTCATTCACCTTTATAGCAAACACTTTGCATATAAATTTGAAACAGGAAAGATTATGTGTTCCAGTGTGTGTACCTCTATACACTCAAATCTCATTGCTATTCCATACTTTCTGTGCCACTAGCTTCCATTCTTGTGAGAGCCCTATGGCCCATTTGCTTCTGTGAAGGTGAAGATCAAGCCGTCTGAGAGTGTTGCTATCGTTAGTGCTGGGTACAAGGAATTAAGGTTTTTCATTAGGTTCTAGCATCTCTTGCACATCCACATGGTGTTGGCCTGCACAATGGACTGCCACGTTGTGCATACACGCTTCTGTGCATATTTAATCAAATTGTATTGCTGTGTTGAAGAATGCACCTCTGTGTGCTCCCTGATCTGTGCTGGAGATTGTACTGCAGTAAGACACTCCCCTTCCCCTCTCCTCTGAAAACAAGATGCCTTAGGCTTGTTATTCCTCTCCTCTCCCTATATCAGCTTCAGCAGGCACTCCAGACCAATCAAAGTAGGCTTGCCTGTTTCATAATCAGGGCTTTATCAACGGAGCTGACATTTATTTACGATTTGATGTATAGAATGGCCAGGTTGGTCCTGACTCATTTTAAGATGAAGGCAAACTTTGTTTTTGCAAAGTTTAGCAGACAATAGATAGCATCACTGATCTTTGCTGTGTTTTAGCTATCTTCCCATTTCAAGAAGTTCATAGCAAAAACAGTGGCAGTATATTTACAGGAATTTAGAAAAAGCATGAAGAACTGAGAAAAATTAACTGTCACTTAAAAAAAAAACAGAATATTAAAAGAGCTTTTATGTTTTATCCTGTACTAAACATTGAGATTTACCCACCCATCTGCTCTATAAAGACAGCAACCCCATGACCATTCATTCCCTGGGGGCAAGAGTCAAACCAGCCAGGAAGGGAGCAATCATCCTAGTGATTGGGAACTTCTATATTAAGTCCTAACAACCCCTGTGCACACCAAATTATGTAAGGGGTTGGTGTGAGGCAGGTGTCTTGATATAGATATATACCTCTGTCTGTGCACACCTAAATTATGTAAAGGCTTGGTGTGCAGCAGGTGTCCTGATGTAGATATACACCTCTGTCTGTGCACATCTAAATTAGGTGCCAGGATCCGCCACATAATGCATGCACTCAGGTCCCTCAACAACAGGTACAAATATGACTCTGTCATTGTACATGTGGGCATGAATGACCTGAGATGCACCTCTCTGGACTACATGAAAAGAGAAATGGAAGAACTCTCAGATTATGTAGCCCAGGCGGGTATGACCCTAGCCCTGAGCAGCATCCTACCATCACCCAGAATGATACCACAGTATAAGCAGAAAATGATTGATTTCAACAATTGGATAAGTTTCTGGTGTCATTCTAAGGTGATCTAGTATCTGTCTACCTGGGATGACATGACTGACAGACCTCGATGCTTTGCCAGAGATGGACTGCATCTGTCATCCCTGGGCTTCCGGATATTAGCCAAGGCTCTTGCCACCCCTGAGGGTCATGCTGCTCAATGCTAGAAGTCTAAATCTCAAAATGCACTCGCTCGAAGCAAGCCTTAAAATGGAGAACATCGACATCTGTGCTGTAACAGATACCTGGTTCAAGGCAGCAGAAAGAACCCCTGCACTACCAGGCTATAACTCATTCCAAACCTTTTGGCCCCAGAACTTGGACCAAAGCTCCAAAGGGGGTGGTGTTTCCATATTCATATAGGATGCACACACCTCCAGACTGGTGGCCCAACATAATGCATCAGAGATACTTCAGGTGCACCTAACATTGGGTAAGACAGCGATCAGGTCATAGCCTGCTATAGGTCCCCAACCATGTCCCATGACTCACACTCCACATTCCTAAGCACCCTGCAGAATATTAGGGTCCAACCTAGCACTCTCATACTGGGTGACTTCAACTACCCCTCCATTAACTGGGAAAACTACTCATGTACCAATACACTTGCCCAACGTTTCCTGGAATTCAATAATTCCAGTGCCCTGAACCAGCTCGTTCTTACCCCCACTAGAGGTAGCAACATCCTTGACCTGGTCATTACTAACATGGGCAACCGTTGCTCTACACCAATAGTCACCTCCTCCCTGGTTAGATCTGACCACATACTAATCACCTTGAAAATCCACATCCTCACCTCCACCCCACCCATCCCCACAAAGGTAACCATTATGAAAAACTTTTCCAAAGCTAACTTTGGGTTCCTAAAAACAGAGGTGGCTAACTTCATGGGACCCACGCAAATGGAGAATAGTTGCATGACTGCCACATCATACACCAGTGCACTATATGAACACGTACACAAATATATGGATTTCGCCATACCCAATACAAGCAAGACGCTCTCCTCCAAAAAAAAAGAAGCCAATCTGGTGGTCCCCTGCCATAAACAAACTCTACAACAAAAGAAGGAAACTAATGCGGAATAAGGTGAAGTCCCAAGACTGGAAAAACTCTCTTAGCCTCAACAAAAAAATTGAGATCCCTCATCAAATCCTCTAAAGCTAGCTATTAAAACAGAATTGCAGCAGATAGTATAGACAACCACAAGGCCTTCTATAGTTATGTAAAGAATCTCCATGGCAGTACCCAGATGTGCTGTGAGCTACTGCGCAATGCAATGGTACCCCCTATACCGAGCCAACAGATATTGTCAGTATAGTGGCCGACAGATTCAGTGCCAATTTTACCCCTCTCTCCCCCCTGAAAGGACCAATCACAATACCAGTAGATTGCCAGGCACCCAGTATTACTGCTGCACAGGTTAAAACAGCACTGTCCAAGGCCAAGAATACAGCTAATATGGGACCTGACAATATCCCTGGCTGTCTTCTACATGAACTACAGAGTGAGCTGGCACCTCACCTGTGTGACCTGTTCAATCACAGCCTCACCTCAGGCTTTGTCCCTGTTGAATGGTGCACTGCTACAGTCATCCCTCTCCACAAAGGAGGAGTGACTATAGACCCTGGGAACTATCGCCCCATTAGCCTGATTAGTCTGATATGCAAAGCTATGGAATGCATCATCATAGACCTAATAAACAAGGATATAGGGAATCTCCAAACTCTGGATCACACACAGTTTGGTTTTGTGAAGGGTAGATCATGCCTGCTCAACTTGGTCGACTTCTTTGAGTCAGTCACCAGAGCTGTGGATGAAGGCAAGATGCTTCATACAGCCTACCTTGATCTGGCCAAGGCCTTTGATACCATTCCTCACTCAGGAATCATAGAAAAACTCACTAAGCTAGGCTTCAACCCCTATATCACCAGGGGGGTTGCAAACTGGCTCACAGATAGAACCCACAGTGTGAAAGTAGATGACTCCAAGTCAGACTGCTGACCAGTCAAGAGTGGAGTCCCATAGGGTTCAGTCCTGGGTCCTCTCCTGTTTGGTATCTATGTCTCTGAAGTCTAGGCCAACACGAAGGGACTCCTGCTGACAAAATTCACAGATGATTGCAAGTTGGGAGCTATTATTAACTTCCCAAGTGATATTGACATCCTACAGAAAGGTCTCACTGAGACCAATGACTGGTATCAGAACCATGGCCTTATGCTTAATTCCAAAAAATGTATCGTCATCCCCTTTGGGAAAAAAATGGTTCCCATGAATTACCACATTGATGGTAGTCCACTGAGCACAGAAGGTGTTATGAGAGATCAGGGAACACAGGTTGACAGCAACCTCTCTTTTAACCACCACATTGCCACTGTGGTCATAAGTCCTTCTATGTGGCACATCTCATTACTAAGGGTTTTGCATCCAGGAAGAAAGAGGTCATTGTCTCTCTCTACTCTTCCCTCATTAGGCCAGTCATCGAGTACAATGCCCCATTTGGCATGTACTTCACTACACACCTGCAATAACTGTAGAGGCCACAAAAGTACCTCACAAAGAGGATCCTAGGTCTTAAACACTTGTCCTATATGGACAGACTCAAAAAACTCCAACTATTCTCTGTCTCATATCACCTACTTAGAGGCGATCTCTGCTTGACTTACAAAGCCATGTCTGAACCAGCTCTGTTAGAAATGCTACAGCTAAAGAAATCCCAATCCCTCCGCACTACACATGCCAGAGACCTCAATCTCATTACCACAATCAACAGAATGTGCTGGAGGGACAGGTTCATCTCACAGAGACTGCCCATCCTATGGAATAGACTTCACATACATTTCAAACAGAGAACCTCACTGGCCTTCTTCAAGAGAAATCTTGATGAGTGGATAGGAAATAGAAAATTCACCCCGGGTATCACTCCAGTGGCTGTACTCGACAGAAGCACTGGTAACTAAGGTCAGGTGCACAGTGCCAGGGAAATCCTATGGGCTAGGCTTGTAAAGGCTCCAGGGCCATTAGCCTAGAACACACCTATGAACCTATGAACCTATGTAAAGGGTTGGTGTGTGGCAGGTGTCCTGATGTAGATATACACCTCTGTCTGTGCACAACTAATTATGTAAGGGGTTGGTGTATGGCTGGTGTCTTGATGTAGATATACACCTCTGTACACAAGTAATCAAAGTGCTCTCTCCACTTCCCAACAGCTCTTCTGCGTGATCCCTGGCCTTCAATGGGAATTCTACTATACAATGTGTGTGGCACATGCCTCTATCCTCTGCAGCAGTGAGAAGGCTTTGTCATTCCTCTCATTCTTTTAGTTTCAGTGACCATATGGAGCTCTTGTCTGTAATCAGGGTTTTGTTTACCTGTGCTAATAGAGCTATGTCAAACAACAAAGTATGTTTACACCCTCTGTCCTGTGATTCCCCACTTAATGATGCTTCCATTGGCTTAAATTGACCTAAAAAGCAGTATCTGACATTCATTCTGTAATTTACTAGATATTTCTGGTTTGATATCTTGCATTCCACTATATATTTCATGCTTGTCTGCTTTAATTTCTGCTTTCATCTCCTGCCTTTTGTCACGTACAACATTAATTCATTTATTTCAAAGTATATGATCATTCTTGGTTTCTTGCAGTCTGTATTCTGAAAGTGAAGAGTTTAAAATGAATATACTCTGTTAAACCTTTTACTGTTTTTACTCGCTACTTGCAGCATGCAAGGTTTGTGAATTCATTGAAGGTGCTTGACTATGAGAAAGGAGATGGACCAGTTGCTCATATCATATGGATGTGTGAAATACATTGCAACAGCCCATTCCATGCCAGCCACTTGAATCTGAACAAGTATTCAAGGGGGTTTCAGGCTAAAGTAGGTAACCCAAAGTATCAATGATCGCTGCAGTGGCAAACCTCTGAGTCAGCTCGTACCCTGGTGGCTGAAAATGAATGAGCCAATTGACGGTCAGAGGGTATGATGGTTGACAGGCAATGGCAGATAAATGCCAAAAAAATAAATAAATAAAATAACTGATCCAGAGGGAAGAGCTTTTCACTTCCACAGCATAGATGAGAGATTTCTAAGGAAGCAGCAGCTAAATAAGTGAGTCAGTAATTGAGTGAGTGATGTAATAAATGGCATCATATAGCATTTGTGGTTGTGTATGAGGATCTGTATAGTTGCAATTAGTGCCCAAACTGAAAAGGGGAAGGAATGGGTAAAGGGCAAGGCAAAACAAGAATTTCATACTAAGCATATTTCGGGTACAAACCATTCACTTCTTCCACTTATATGGAATGAATGGGCAGCCATGGCAAAAGGCTGGCACCAAAAAGTCAGTTCAGTACAGGGACCATTCATATATGTTTTATTAAATAAAATAAAAAAAAATAAAAGTTAAAAAACGTAGTTTCTAGTGAATACCACTGCAAATCAAAGAGCTGTTCATCTGCTTATGAACATTCATTTTCCTGCAATTTGTCTCAAGATCAGACTGTTTTGGAGTTAAAAAGGCAAACGTATCCAGTCCTGAGGCACTGTGTATCACCAAAGTATATCTGGCTTATACAAAACTTCACTTTAATGTTAACCTCTGAAATGACACCGCTCTAAACCATATCATCAAGAATTATGTCCTAAAACACCAAATGTAGTGAATAAATTCTATTTAAATTTGTATGAATGTGTGTTCTTTGGTGCATTGCCAGTACAATGCAATCACACACAGTCTGCCAGTTATGCAATCCTATCAGACACTTATGTACGTGTGTGTGTGTGTGTGTGTGTGTGTGTGTGTGTGTGTGTGTGTGTGTGTGTGTGTGTGTGTGTGTGTGTATGTCTGTAAGAAAGTGTTTAGTGTTTTCATTCTTTGTGGGACTGAATAATGTAAAAAAGTTTATGAAATATTTTAAATTATGATATGCAACTTGTTCTATATACAGCTTGTTTTAACAAACAAATTTGTTTGTAATACATCTGAATCACTCTATAATAATGGAGATTGAAAATAAAATAATTTGCAGAACAGAAATAAACTGTCTCAAGAAGTTAAGTGAAGTGAGGTGCTAGTCTTGGCCACAAAAAAAAAAAAAAAAAAAAAAAAACTGCAGTCAGCACCGAGTTAAAATATATCTCACTGTTTTAACAATTTTAAAATAGAGCAGCCTGAACTTGTCTTTATTACAAGTCCATTACTTGTATGATCTTCATCATCCATCAGCAACAGTTGAATATTAATTTATTTTGCTGCACACACCCTCAACTTTAAGATTGAACAAGATTCCTTCTGTGACTCTGAGTTTCTTTCATATGTTTCTTTTCACCTCAGCACGTCCTAGAGTTAGAAAAAAAGCTGAGGTGAAGACTTTCTTAATTGATATAGATTAGCATTTGAGCATAATATCTGATATAAATATATGTCCTGTTTAGGACTGGGAAAAGTTCATCAAAAACGAAAAAAAATGAATCTCTTATAGTAAAAAAGCAGACAAGAATTTCATATAAACATACAATCATCAAAAATGTAAACACCTGCACAAAGAATTATCCATGTTAATTATTATAACTAGCAATGCCCCTATACCACACCTACAGAATATAGCATCCCACATGTTATATAACCCTAACTTTAACCTCATCACTAACTAAAAACTTAAACCAAACTCCACACCTGAACATAAATATAAACTTATTTTAAACATGAACCTAATCCTAAATCAAATATCTACCCTAAACATAAACCTAACCCTGAATCAGAACACAGTCCGATTATAATGTTAATCTTAACAGAAATGAAACTAAAACCTTAATATCAATCCCAGCCAATACTTAACAGATTTAACTGTAAAGGCAATGACTTGCGCAGATACTTTTGCTCATAATGATAAAGGCAAGTTCAGGCTGTGCTCTTTTAAAATTGTTAAAACAGTGAAGTGTAGTTTGACTAATTGCACCAACCACAGATAATGATATAGTATTTTACTGAAATGCATACATTTCCACAATGCATATTTTACCAAAATGACTTGGAAAATCTGACAACTCATTCAGTCCAATGGAGCTCTGCTGGTTTATACTTGGTAACTCCCAATGACTGCATCCTGAGCTTTATGGCAAAGTCAAGTTATCAATGTGCATTTCAAACAAATGTTCAATTCTCTGGAGCTGTAAGAGTTACTAAAGAAATGTAAATTGTAAACTGTTCAACACAAACACATCTTTACAATGGTACTGCTTATTAGGTTCTAGATCTTAAACTCAATTTTATGAGTCATAATAAACACAGTAAATATTAATATAGTAATATTCTGTAAACAACTTAAAATATCTCAGTAACCACTCAAGCTATACACATACTGTCAGCAACATTTTGTCCACTCATATGTGGGCATTTGAGGCCAAGCAGCTGTGTAAGTCTTTCTTGGCTGTTGAGATATTTAGAAAAATATGAATATTGTGACTTTACCTTCATAATGTCAATCACATATTACCGAATGGCCACATCACCGAACCGTTTCCGCAAAACCAGAACTGTGAAAACTTTCGAATGTTGAAAAAACTTCAAATTTTGACATTTCCGACCATGCCACACCTACAAACCAGTGCTAACATGGGTTAAAAAGGGGGTGAGATTTTGCAGTTCGGAAATTCAGTGTTCGAAGTTTTGTGAAGTCTCAGTTCGGTATTCGCAGAAGCGGGGTCAACATTGCGTGATCTCGACATTATGAAGGTAAACCAATATTGTGACAATATAAATAAATAGTATACACTCAACAAACTAGGCAGAGGTCAGATATCAGTGCAGTTGTGTTGCACATCATATAATCTTTAAGATGAAACCTTTCAATAGGCTGTATGTAGCACAGTTTTAAATATTAATGCAAGTATAAACAGGCTATATTAGATGCCTAGAGGTAACTGCAGATGCACCTGGAGATGTCACTAGACTGTAATGATTTAAGTCTGGCATTTGGTGCAAAGGTTAAGGCTGTGAGCTGACACTTGTGTGATGCAGGGTTTGATTCTCTCAACCAACTATAACCTTTAGTAAGTTACTTAATCATTTGTTGTTCACAGGATGCCCTTAAAAATAGATTGTGTGTGTGCACCATGGGCTTACCTGGTTAACAAAGGGACATTATTATTATAACTCCTTCTGAGCAAGTATTCTATCCTGTCTTATTTATTTAAAAAATGGAAGTATGGGCAAGCTGGAAAATAAACTGAGTTTAGAGACAATACACTTAGCAGTTTATAAAGTCTGAGTCGTTATATTAATCACGTTTGTTTGAATAAAACTTATGCAGCTGGTGAAGATAATGATGCCCAGTATATTTATTTTGCTTTGTTTTATTTAGGAAATGGGTTGTCATGCCTTACTTATTATGATAGATGATTCCATACTGCAAAACTGCCAAAATCTAATGTCAGTGGAATCAAATCTGGTGAAAGCACCCCAACCCAAAAATATACATTTTCACAAAAATAATTTTAATGTGAGAGTCATATCCACTCATATCCCCCTGCAGAGACTTGTGCCCCCTCCACCTCCTGCTTAATAAAATCAGCTCGTATATTGTGGATTAATAGGCATCTCTAACCACTAGCCAAGGTCTACTGGGAAAATTGCCAAATCACTAAGTCTCTCTTTCTCTCTCTATCTCACTCGCTACATACAAGCAAACACAAGCACACACAGACATATACACACATATATACACAAACACACACACACACACACACACACACACACACACACACACACACACACACACACACACACACACACACACACACACACACTCATATACACATGAAAACATACACACACACACACACACACACACACACACACACACACACACATACACACAAGCACACACGCACACACACGCACATACACACATGTGCAAGAAGAGAGTGACATACACACCCAGCAATGCCTCAGGTCTGCAATGACACATCTACAGATTTTGACAAGAATAAATAATTAAAAACAAAATGCTGAATTTGTCAAGTTTCAGTGAAAGACAAATTACTGGACTTAGTCCCCCTCAGTAATGCATGCACTGCTAAGTCAGTCTGTGCTGGCTGCTGCCAAGTACCTGGTGATCATATAATTCATTTATCTGTCTGGTTCAACCTGAGACAGCAAGGTGGAACAAACATTAGGGGCCCTCCAATTGCATGGGGTAGAGTGCAATGCCATGGTTGTCTACTTCTATTCCTAATTTGCACCTTGTGGTAAGCAACAGGCATGAGTAGAGATATTCACAGATTCCTGGTTAAGGGCCATCCAGCTGATTTTTTTCAAGTAGATGAGAGTTGCCTTAATATAGCTGTTTGTTAAATAAAGGGAAATGCTGTATTTCTGCTTACATATCAAACATCCAGATAGAGTCAGTTATAGAAGATGATAGGAGTTTAGCCAAATATTTTAATATCATGTTCATAACCTCGTACTGACACCATTCCTTCTCCATTTCACATTACAAAATGCACAAATATCCCTTTGAATGCCCTCATGCACACTCAAAAATGTATATATCAGATTTTTGTATGCTTACTCTGTGAGCCATTAAAAAAAATCAGGTAATTTAATTACATTTCTAAAAAAGCTACATTAAGCTGCATGTTGTTTTTATTATTTTAGAGCTTGACAGACATTTTCTTGCGTTTGTAAGGCATACTTTTTTTGAGAGATTCAGGAAAAAATATACTCTGATGAGTATAGAGTATGCCTGGTTACATCCATGGATTGCAGGTGAGGTGCTTAAAAAGTTGCTGCTTACTGACTGTGTAGTCTTACTTGAACACTTCAACCCTCACATGAAATAGTAACATACCTGGAATTCTGTGATCAGAGGGAATTGCCACCTAGATTTCAGCATAAGTGGTGACACTGCACTTCTGTACTTCGCATGGACTCTCCATAACACATAGCATGTTTTTTCCTAAGCCTTTTTCCCTATGCCTGCCTACCATTAGTCTCCTTCCATACAGTCTGTTGGTTTTGATTGTTCCTTCTTAAGGTACCAACCATTGCATAGCACAGCACCTTAGTGGGGTGGTCCCCTCTTTCCAATGGAGATTACACATTCACTAGATATCATCATTCATTGATTGGCACAGGAAGCAAGAGCTAGCTAATGGGGAAGCCATTATCCAGGTAGCTAGTGAGAGTCTAACGTGTGTATGCAGCTGAACTGTGTACTCTATATGTGGTTGTGACAAGCATGTCAATAGCCAGGGCACACAGGGCTGTCCATAGGCCTATGTGTGCTTCCACAGATGTGCTGACTGTTGATGCAGTTCACACACAATGTCCGTGTGTCACAAAACATAGTGGTTCATTATTCATCAGCCTCTACTTGATGTCACTGTAGCAGCATGTTGGACCACCATCCTCTTCCTCAAGTGAGAAACTTGTGTCAGATGCTCAGTCCCATTTCTTCATACTGGATTCTCCACTATCAATGGTGCTAGTCAAACCCATAAAGGCTATGTAATTTTCTTGTCACTGAGCTTACATAACAGACATCTTGCCTGAACTCATGGAGGATAAAATGTGTATTGGCAGAAGGTGACTAATACAATCTGTGATCATGTCATCAGAGATAAGACTGTGCATTTTGGACTCTAAGATAAAGAAAGGAGCAGAGCACGCAGCACTGAGGAAGACTCACAAGACATAACATTAGCTGGACAGAGCTGGAAAACAAAACATGTCATGAGGCACTATAGGGAGTGCCTGACCAAGGCTAAATTGCAAAATCATTTAAATCTTACTTCTGAGAAGAACTTGCCTGTATTTCAAGTGGGGGCAAGGAACAATGGATCTGAATATACAGTATCCAACCCCTAGTAACTGAGAAGGCAGCAAACATCTGTGGCCTGAGAGTCGTTAGTGTCTTCTACAGAAGTCAGTTTATGACCCAAGGATGCACAGGTATAGTAAGGATAAATTCCAAGCTGATAAAGTTGACAAACAATTTAATGGCTTTCTTTACATTCAGCTAACAGGTACCATGGACCAAGAGGCTGCAGTACCAGCAGTTACTGAAGTGAAAGCATGCCAATGGGATGCAGTTTGAAGATATCAGGAAGAAAGACTGTCAGGTAGACTCTGGATAGTGACATTTCAATCAAACTGTGATGAGCAAAGGTGAAAAAATGCTGACAACAGCTAAGAAGTTAGTTGGAGGGTAGTAGAAACCCGGTGAGGAACTTTTCATCCACAAAACGTGGTCTGCTGTCTGGAAGCATTTTCTAACATTTCTAATGGTGTCCATAAAATAGCTAAAATCACTGCACTTGTCAGAGACCTCTACAATAGTAAGACTTCAGTATTGTATGAGACCTACCTGGAGATACTACAGGACTGAAGCACCTCGTTACTGTTATTTATGGGGAAACACTCTGCTGTAATAAATGGGCAAAACTGGGGTGTCATTTCCAATGTTTCATAAAAACTAATGACAGATACTAGTGTCTTCCTGAGAATATCTATGCCAATACGTTGGAAAGGAGACTATAGCTGGCAGCTGATCCTCCAGTTTAGGAGAAACAGTGTGCATCCTTTCAGTAATGTGAAACAGTGCACATTCTTTCCATAATGTGAAACAGTGTGCACTCTGTCCATGATGTGAAACAGTGTGCACTCTGTCCATGATGTGAAACAGTGTACCAGCTCTTACAGTACTTTGAGACACTGAAACTTTGTTAATCCATTTTACACTTGTTTAGTGGACCTCAAAAAGGCTTATGGCCTAATAGCCCAGCATGTGCAGGAGGTCCTGCAGAAGACATTTGGAATTCCATGATTAGTGACATTTTTAAGGGAAAATCAAGATTTTTTTGTCCCATTTTGAAGCATAGTGCTGAAATAGTTTAGTGTTATTGATATAAATTGGAATGAGATTTTTGGGTATTCTGATTTATTTGTTAAAATAAGATAAATTTGTATATAAACGGGGAATAAATTTAAAAGCTGTATTGGAAAGTGAAAATAAAAAAATCAAGTTTGTTTGGTAGATATGGAATGTCAAAATGTGGGGCTTCTGCACAGGCCATTTTATTCTGGAAGGAAGTAATGTTATGGTGACTACATATCCCAGACTAATAAATGGGAATGGGAGGCTTAATTGTTATACAGCTGGAGTGGTGTATATAGCACAGTGTATGTCCCATGAGGAATTCTACACAGGGAAGACAGGAAGGGAACTAAGGATGAGAGTATATATGGGCATTTATATTCCATAAAAAGGAAAATGTTCTTTCTAAGCATATTAGAGAATGTAATAATTTAAAAAAATATATATTTTTTATTTCGGAGAAGGTTCTGCATAATATTAGATGGGGTAATTGGGAGCCCCATTTGGATAGGAAGGAATTATTATGGCAAATTATGTTACATTATATCCTGGTATAAATGATAAAATTAGCATTAATGGATTCTTGGTTTTGAAAACAGATATTGTTAAATAATTATCTTTTTACTTTTACCTATGATATGAAATCATTGTGTTATGTATTATTTTATTGCTATATTTTAGCATAGTGTTCTAATAATATTTTAATAACATTTTTATTTTTAATTGTATAGTATATTGGGCAGGTTTTATTATGTTGATATGGCCTTTAGTACTTGGTTATTAATATTAATGAAGGCTGTGTACTGATTGGATGATTTAATTTTAATGGTGCAGATTTGATGTCTATAAAATGGAGATATGCAAATCTAATCACTGTTCTGATGAAGTTCAAAAAGAAATTAATGAAAGCACTTAACCATTTCCGATTATTGTTTGGTTTTAAAGAGTACTGAGATGTTTTGGCAGCATTTTTGTCTGTCAGAAAACTGTATGAATAGCCTGACCATTGTTTACAGTCTGAGTGACCCTATCAAAGAAGTAATCTCAATTTAATTTGCAGGATCTCCCCTTGAAGCCACATTTTTGAGGATCAAGTATAATAAGATGTTTGATCTCATATTTGCTGAGGTTTATTATAAAATGCTCTATAAACCTCAGCAAATATGAGATCAAACATCTTATTATACTTGATCCAAAAAAATGTGGCTTCATCAAGGGGAGATCCTGCAAATTAAATTGAGATTACTTCTTTGATAGGGTCACTCAGACTGTGAGGTTTATTATAAAATGCTCCATAAGCTGTGGTGGTGGTGCTGCAGTAGCATTGTCGCCTCACAGTAAGACGTTGTCGTGTCCGATTCTCAGCTAAAGCGTCTTCTGTGTGGAGACATGCGTGAATGGGCATACCTTCATTGAAGGCTGTGCGTCAGGCCTGGCAAGTCAATACGTAAAAATCTACTGCCAATCATTAGCGGACCGGAGTTCCTCTGTGGCGAACCCTAACTGGGAAAAAGCCGAAAGATACAACATTATAAAATGCTCCATAGTATTGCAGATTGAGCACATCAGGCTGGTGGGCCTGTAATTTCCAGTGTCCATTTGCAGGGCCACCATTATGAAGGGCATCACCACCACAAACATCCCACAGTTAAGCTTAGATGAAAGAGTTTCCAGTGAGGTTCCTCAATGGTATGTTTAGCACTATTTATTAAGCATCCAGGTATGTTGTCAGATCATCTGAAGAAGTATTTTTGGATTTTGGTAACATCTTCAGAACATGTTCCTTGGTTGGCAATGTCTATTAAGTTGGAGTAGGGCATAGGCAATTTGAATAGGTCTTGATTATTGTTTGGTATTTATTCTAAGGTTCCTAACATAGCTGAAGAAGGATTTGTAATTATCCTTAGCTGCAACAGACTGATTGAGTGTTCATGGGTAGCGTCACTTGTCATATTTTTTTTCAATCCCATTGTAATTTTTTTTATCCTTGTCATGTGAGT
>NC_056735.1:1609030292-1609130292 GCF_019279795.1 Protopterus annectens
TGCCAATGAAGGGCTCTGTCTCACATGAACTGGGATTTTGTTCCAGAGTATGGGTAACCTCTGTGTTATGAATCTATCCCTCCAGCATGTCCTATTCATATTTGTGCAGAGGTTGAAATCTTTAGCTCGTGTGGTTCTGGTGGATTTGGATTTTTTGAGATGGAGCATGTCCATCAATTCCTGGTTGGACATGGCCCTGTATGTTAGGCACAAATCACCTCTGAGCAGGTGGTATGCTACTGAATAGAGCTGGAGTTTCTTTAATCTAGCTGGATAAGGCACATGTTTGAGACCTATGATCCTCTTGGTGAGGTACTTCTGGGGTCTTTCCAGTTGTTGCATGTGCCGGGTGAGATACATCCCAAATGGAGCATTATATTCAATCATGGGCCTGACAAGGGAGGAATATAGAGGTACAATGACCTCCTTTGATCTGGATGAGAATCCCTTCATGATGAGATGGGCAAGGTAGAATGTCTTTCTGACCACTTTGGCAACATGGTTGTCAAAGGAGAGGTCACTATCGACTTGAGTCCCCAGGTCTCTGATTACTTCTTCCGTATTCAGTGGGTTATTGTCTACGTGATAATTTGTGGGTACTTTGTTTTTCCCAAAGGGGATGACTATACATTTTTGGCGTTAAGTTTGAGGCCATGATTCCGGCACCAGTTGTCCGTTTCAGTGAGACCTTTCTGTAGGATGTGTGTCGGCAGGTGAATCAACTATGGCACCCAGTTTGCAGTCATCTGCAAACTTTGTCAGCCATAATCCTTCCATATTTGCTTTCACATCTGAGAAGTAAATGCCGAATAGGAGTGGACCCAAGACTGAGCCCTGTGGGACACCACTTGTGACTGGTTTTGAGTCTGACATGGCTCCAGCAATTTTAACCTTATGGGTTCTGTTTTTTAGCCAGTTTGCTACCCATCTTGTGACATATGGATTTACATTTAGGCTGCTGAGCTTGTCAATGATGCCAGAGTGTGGTATCGTGTCAAAGGCCTTAGCCAAGTCCAAATAGGCAGTGTGGACAGCCTTGCCCTCATCGATGGCACTGGTGACTGTCTCAAAGAATTCAACCAACCAAATATTGATTTAGATCTTAGAATACTTTCTGCTACTTTATGAATATAATATTCTCTATGGATATTGTTATTCTCCTTCAGGATCTGCTTTCAAAATCCAAGTCTCTCCTTATTTCTTGACCCCCACCCCCACCCCCACCCCATTTCATCATCATCCCTTTACAAATTCAATTACAGCTTTCTGCTTGTGCTATGTATAGCTGTGTGCTATGTATAACTGTTTTGGTCTGAAATGCCCCTTCAAATCAAGTAATCCCCGGGGGGCGTGGCTAGGATGCTGAACTGATAGCTGCACTTCATTTCAGCTCTCTTACCTCAATACAATTCCTGACAGGAATTTTACAAAATAATATTTAATTTGAAGAAATTTTTATTACTAACCTATTTCTAATAACTCTGAGCATCTATAAGAAAAATTTTATTGTCAGAACTTGAATAATTCCTGTCAAATTAATTACTGGAAAATCAGCACCAATATCAACTTTACAGCATGAGTCATCTAAGGAATACAGCACAAGACTCTTCTCTCAAAAAAGACCTGCAGTCTCTCATTACAAATATACAGGAACTTACAATAAAAATCGACAAGATGGACAATAAAATAGATACTTTTAAAGAAAAGTGCTCACAACAACTGGAACAGCTTCAAGAAATGTTTACACAGCAGAAAGGACAGATATCACTTATTGAACAGTCATTAAGTGACATTGACACTAGAGTTCAAGTAGAAGAACAACAAACTGAATTCTTACTTCAACAGAATACATATTTACTAGAAAAACTTGATGATATGGAAAACCGAACAAGAAGAAATAATATTAGAATATATGGTCTACCAGAAAAATCTGAAGGGGACAATATGATAAACTTTCTTACCACCTGGATACCAGATGTAACAAAAATACCTGAAGCTCTTTCATATGGTATAGAACGGGCATAGATCACTAGCAGCTTCTGGAAATGCTTCTTCTCCGGTAAGAACAAGCCGAGATCTATAATTGTGAGACTTTTTCTACACAAGATAAAGATCTTATATTAAGAAATGCTTGGGCAAATTCTCCCATCAAATACAATGATTCATTAATAAGATTTGACAATGATTATTCTACAAAGGTGGTTTCAAAAGAAAAGAATTTCTACCAATTAAAAAAACCTTGAAGAAAAAGCAACTGAAAGTCCATCTTTTATTTCCAGCAAGACTGAAAGTTTTTCTACCAAATGGAATAAAAATCTTTGAAACAGTAGATTCAGCAATAAAATACCTTACCAACAACAACATCCTAACACATGAAGAATCTATGGACTGGACAATAAGTACACAAGAGAAATGCTGAAGTAAATAATTGGAAAACTGTTGAGCAAAAGAAAAAAAACTAAAGGACAAATAATCTTACATATGTTATATTCTGTAAAAATCTAAATAATAATACTAACAACAAAAGAAAAGTTCTTACTGTCTTCAAGTTACACCAAAACAGGTACTGTTTTCAATTATATTTTAAATGTCAAAATTAGCATAAATGTAAATACATTTATCTCAAATCACATCAATATACTAAGCATAATTTAAACATTACTCTATTTTTCATTATTATCCATCTATTATTTTCATATTCTTAATCAGAGTAATCAATGCATAATAATGTTCCCAAATAGTTTATTTATTTATTTATTTTCTCTCTTTGTGTTTTGTTGTTTTTATTTTCTCTTCTTTTTATTAAATCTTCATTAACTTATAATACTTTAATCAGTATATGGTTATATTGCTTAATAGGTATAGTAATGGCTGCTATATAACTTATTATTAGTTACATCCCTGATAGTATTACTTTTATAAGTTAAAAGTGTCCCTGTTTGGATAAACGCCAATGCTGGGCAGAAATGTGTTGCTTTTGAAATGAAGTATTTCAGTTAGGATGTATCATAAGACTACTTTAAATAATCTTAAAAGATGTTCTGCCTTTGACCCATATGCACATACTGATATAGTCCAGTGAAAAAATATGTTTTAAGTGATATTTTGAGGCTATAAGTCATGTGTGTTGTGGCTCCAGACATCCGGAGTTGAAAGATGCTTGTGACTAGCTTAGATATCCTGTTGTCTTTTCTTTTGTAGAGAAATAAGGCATAGCATGTTTAAAATGCAAAGTTTGACAGTTGTGAACACTACTCCGTAAACTAGAGTGCTTATGCACACTACATGAGTTTGTCACCAAATAAGAGGAGGAAAAGAAAAAGAAAAACACATACCTTTTCCCGCTTGGTTCTCGAGACAATTTAACAGCCACAAACATCACTAGAAACTTGAGTTACTTATTGCTTGTCGCATTTACTTGTGTACGCCATCCCTGACTCTTTCTAATTGACGTCTAGTCAGAAAATAAGCTAGGTTCACATTTAAAGATACAGAAACCTAAATTCCTTCTAAGGAAACATAAATAATATAAAGGTTCATATAAATATACACAGATATTTATTTTTGAAGCACTTTCAGTTTATGGCTACTGATGTCTTCTAGCACCTTGATAGATAAGGACATATATCTGCTTGTCTTTCTATCAGTTTAGATTTCCAGACATTTTAGCTATCCCTTTCTATGTTTTATACAGCAGAGTTTAAAAAGCAGAAATTAATCATCAGCAAATAAAATCACTGCTGTTTTACAAATTCTCTAAAGAAACTAGTAAATGTCAAGCAACTGACAGGTTTGTTTTGGGGAGGGTTGCCATTTCCTACGCTGGTGCTCCTGCAGAATACTACTGATGTCCTGCTGCCAAGGTATGCCCTCGGGTGGGCAGGTGGGATGCAACAAGAAGGTTGGATGTACATTTGGCAAATCAAACATTTAGATGGCGGTATGGTATACTAGATGGAGAAAGTGGAAGCAATGATTGTATAGGCAACTATAATGAGTAACATAACAACAGTGGATTTGACCCGGTGTGTCAATTATACAATGTTTATATCCCATGTGGCTTTGGGCTTTGTCGAAGCATCTGTGTTCTACACACATATTGTGTTGGATCTGATTTGAGTGGAAGGGGGAGAGGCTTAGCCCACACCCTAATTTGTTACTGGGTTGCCATGCATTATGGGCATGCATTGTGGCAGGTACTCAACGGGCTATCCATCCTTAGATGGCTCATGCTGTTCCCGTTTGCTCATCTGAATGGTGACTGCGGCTGTGCTCTTCTTGTTATGTTGCCTGGCTGTGGCTTCACCCTTCTTATAATATTGCCTGGCTTTTTACATTATCAAGAATGACACAATACTAGTGTATGCGGGTATATCATGTTACTGTTAGTGTGGACAAGGATGCTTGACAATGCAACTATGATTCTTGGACCTTTCTGCAGACGGGTGTGTTGTCTGGCAGTTGAGAGCCTGGTTGTTCCTGATCAGCGGACCTGTATTTTTGTGTTTCAATGTGACTGCATGAAAGGATGCCAGTATTGGTCTGCAAGTTTGGTGGGCAGTAGATTTGTTGGGGATTGATTTGAGGAGACACTTGTATTATGGCTGGGGCACTTGACATTTGATAAATGTATCCTCTCAATGATGCATTCTGTCTGGTCATTGGCTGTAAAACAACTTTTCTGAGAAATATTGTTGTGGTGCCAGTTAATGATTTGGATTAAATGTTTCTATATACAGTCGTGAAGCAATTGCCAGGATAAAATGGTACTCTTGCAGTGCATGGATCATCGTGGCTGTCCTCCGATGTTGGAGGAAAAACAAGCTTCTTGGACACCTTTTGACGTGGTAAAGGTGTTACCCCATGGTTTGAATACGTTTTGTCTCTTTGCTGCAAAATGGGTTGGGAATTTTGGCCTGTAATATTTTCAGACATGGTGGTTTGAATCTTGGCAGCTTCCATTGTTTTGATGTGTTCTCCAGTATACTTTTGTTCAGTCATAGGATTGAATTACTGGTGTTGAGTAGGTCAGGATTGTATCTCCAGCACTTGTTGTCAGCAGATAGACGCACTGGTTGGGTGTCAGTCTAAGCTGTGGGAGTTGATGTGTGATATACATAGATGTTTGCTTTGAGGGTGTGGTCAAGTGCGCTGCAGTTTTACCTCTGTACTGTGTCAGTTTTCATTGTGCAGGGTCCCTCTGAGGGTTGATGGAAGTGTTGGCAACAAGACACTCAATCAGGTAACAACATTATGAGTGGTCTCTTGGATAAGGGAGCTGTCTAAATTGTGATCTTGTTGTCTCCAGCCATGGGAATTGTCATTGAAAAGCTGAAAAATGCAATCAGAGGAACATATTTAATGTCTACTAAAGAAATATTAATATACTTATACATTGTATCGCATTTCAGTTTATGTTAAACATGAAATATGATGTGGTTTCAGAACTATTCATGTTTTTATTCCAATATGACTTTGCAAATATTAATTTAAACACTGGTTTCGGACTTGAGTAGTCTAAAACAATTGCACAACAATGGTACTGTATTATACAGTAATGTCAGTAAATAGTTTTCAACAGATGTATGAAATATACAGTTATAGATTTTAACATGATGTTTATTAATACCCTAAATTATTTTGAAATGATACTACCTTAATCTAAATATTTGTACCTTTTGAAACCTGCTTAGAAGTAAGTATTATTGAATTACAATAAGATGAGTAAAGAATATATGTATATATTTTAGCTGATTAGATTATCTTAATATATTATTCAATTATCTTTATTTAAAACTAAGAGGATAAGAGAAACTGATCCAAATATTATTTGTGAGGGTAGAAAGTTTGTTTGGTTAGATTCACTAACCAAACGAAGAGGTATATTACCTCATAGCAATAGGGAATGGTTTTAAGGTTAAGAATTACAAGTTTGGAAGTTCTTTGTTTTTTTTTATTCTATCACTTTGGTGTCACTCAGAAACATGCAAAAATCATACAAGAAAAACTTTTTGAATACTGTATCCAAGATGGAACTAAGAATAAACAATATTTACATAAGCTCACACATAAAACAAACTCAAAACTAGGAAATGAAATGTTTATCCATAAATGTTAATGGTCTAAATAATAGTAATAAAAGGAGAAGCCTATTCAAGTACATAAACTTACATAAACCACAAATAGTCTTTTTACAAGAGACACACTTATTAGATAGAGATATAAACAACTTAAATATTAATAATTACACAGTACTAATAAACTCTCAATACAAAACAAAAAAAAGAGGAGTAGCTATACTACTTAGCAACTCAACTATAACACCTAAAATAATTACTACTCATCAAGATACATCAGGTATGTTTTGTCTAGTTTCAATAGAGTTAAATAAGAGAATCTATACGTTAGTAAATCTATATTGGATCCCAGGACTAGGATTAAAAACAGTTAAACAGCATTTTGAAGAGATAATTCATTTAACTAAGGGTAGCCTGATATTGGCAGGAGACTTCAACTGTATAATGAATGAAAAGATACAGATTCTAAATCCAAAAGAAGAAAACAACCCATCTCTAAAGCACTATCAAAATTTATAGATACATTGTATTTAAAAGATATAAATGAATTTGCAGAACCAGACTCACTAATCTTCACATTTTATTCTCATAGATATAAAACTAACTCTAGAATTGATAGAATATATGTTGCCAATGACCTAATAACAAAAATTGACAAAGTCAAAATCATGAATTGTCCTTTATCTGATCATAATGCCATAGTCTTTGAGATAGAGCTTACACCATTTTATTCAAATCCCATTACTAGGATACCTTCCTATATCACAAAATTGAGAGATTTCAAAGAATTTTATGAAGAAACAATCAAAAACTTTCTAGAAATAAATTACACAGAAGATATTTCAGAAATATATGTCTGGGATTCATTAAAAGCAGTTACATATGGGAAGATATTATCCTGGTACATAAATAAAAGGAAGTTATGGAATAAAGATATGCTAGACTTACAAAACAAAGCAGATAAATTGAAACTGGAAATACAAAAGGGTAATGCTACTCAAGTTCAAGAACTTACACAAATCAATAAGAAGTATACAGAATTGCTACACAATAAGATTATGATTAACTTAGAAAAGATAAAAATAAACTCATACTCTACTAATTCAGCACACCTGAGATACTTAACTAATAGAACAAAAAAAATAATTAAATCTAAGCAAATAAAAGAAATATTTATTCCCAATACTAACAAAAGAGTTACGGAACTAAATGATATTTTAGAAGCATTCAGACTCAATTTAACATTGATAATTCCATAAATACTCAAGATACACCTACTAAGGATATAAAAAATACTTAGAAAACAATATTCATATTAAATTAACACAAGAACAAATAGACATTATAAACAAACCAATCAATATGACAGAATTAAAATCACAAATTAAAAGCTCAAGACAAATAAAGCACCTGGCCCAGACAATATGCTACCAGAAATGTATAAATTAATACCCAATCAAGCCATATCTTTATTATTAAAAGTATATGATATAGCCAATAAAGATTTGAATATACCACCCTCTTGGAAATATTCATTGATATCCCCAATTATCAAACCAGATAAAGATGAAAAACAGTGTTCCTCATATAGGCCAATATCATTACTCAATATAGACTACAAGATGTTTATGGCTATATACGCAGATAGGATCAAACACTTTCTTCCTTTCTTAATTCACAAAGATCAAACAGGTTTTATTAAAGGAAGAAATACTTCAGATAATATTAAAAGAATACTAACATTAATAGATTATAGCAAACATAAAGTCCTAAATTTAAATGTAATCTCATTAGATATTAATAAAGCTTTTGATTCAGTTAACTGGAACTTTCTTTCACTAGTTTTAAAAGAATATAACTTTCCTTCTAATTTTAATAATCTTATCCAAATACTATATGAAAAATCTACTGCATATGTTAAACTGGGATCATATAGATCAGGCCCTATAACAATAAAAAGGGAACTAAACAAGGTTGCCCTTTATCACCATTGTTATTTGCATTACTCATAGAACCCTTTGCAAATCAAATCAGATCAAACAATAACATAAAGGGCATTTGTATTAATAAAATGTTAAACCTTAAAATCCAACTCTTTGCTGATGACATACTATTAACTCTCTCAGATGCAAATGAGTCTTTGAATGCTCTATTTAACTCCATGAATAAATTTCAAAATATTTCAGGCTTAAAATTTAATGAAAACAAAACTAAAATTATGCCCTGTAATTGTAAAAAAAAAAATAATATAAACAAAAGATTTTCCAAATATATAGTAACAGAAAGTAAATTATTATATCTGGGAATAAATCTACTCAATGAATTAACAGATTCTCTAATATTTAACTATAATAAAATACTAGACAAAATAGAACAAACAATTGGTTACTGGAATAAATATATCTTTTCAACAGCAGACAGATTATATCTTATTAAAATAAACATATTTCCCAAAATATTATACTTAATACAAAATTTTTCATTGCCACCTCCCAAATATATTATTCAAAGATACAATAAACTAATTTTAAATTTTCTATGGTTTCCAAATAAACCCCGTATAGCCTTAAATAAACATTTGCCAGATTGGGAAGATGGTGGAATTAATTTACCGGATATTGATTTATATATTACCTCATCTGTTATTAAAAACATAACACTGTGGTTAAATAATTCATACACACCTTTATGGAAACAAGCCCATGAGCAGATTTACATAGAAATCAATTATAATCACATACAAGACAACTTAACAGTAATACCATCACCCCTTATATGGATGTTAAAAGATTATTTTTTAGGGAAAAGAAATAATATTAATAAATTGCCATCAAACTATGTAAGCTCTACACTTTCAGAGTTCAGAACATATATAAACAAAATACCAAATATTAATTCTTGGATTTTTCTTATTTTCCCTATAGCTTTTACACCAAATATTCTAGATACATTCCAAATATCTAAAATAAATATACTTAAAGAAGAAACATTACTCTTTTGGCATCAACTTATATAGAAAGGGAAAATTCTAACAAAGGAACAGATAATTTATAATTATAATATA
This sequence comes from Protopterus annectens, assembly GCF_019279795.1. NCBI lineage: Eukaryota > Metazoa > Chordata > Ceratodontiformes > Protopteridae > Protopterus > Protopterus annectens. The sequence continues at coordinate 1,609,039,434 of NC_056735.1, forward strand.
AATAAAGACAATTGGCTGTTTTTACAAAATCTAAGGCATTTTCTTATAAATAAAATAGAACAAATGCAACCTTCAGTTAGACATGAAGCTCCAAAACTCATTGAATACCTTATTCTTATCACAAAACAGCCTTATCAGGGTACAGGTTATTTGTCTAATATCTATAAAATTGTTAAAAAACAAAAACTATCATGAAAAATCATACTGGGATTATTATACTTTAATAAACAACCATCCTCCAGTTGAAGAAGAAAAAGTAATATTCTAAAATCTTCCAAATTTTCTACATTATCAAAATACTGGCAATTATTCACTTGGAGATATCTACATAGAAGTTTCTATACACCACATAGGTTAGCCAAAATGTATTCTATTGAAGATCAATGTTGGAGATGCCATACCAAGATAAAAGCAGATTGGCAACATGTTTTTATGAATGTATATGTCTCAATATGTACTGGAAATCCATTAACTTTTTTTTTCAGACAGTTTATAATGATAATTTTCAATTAACAAAGTCTTTAATTTTATTCAACTCTCCTATTCCAAACTGTGTACCAAAAAAAGACACTAAAATTCTATGGTCACTATTGGCAATTTCACGTAAAATCATAACTATACACTGGAAAAATGAGGCTTCACTACGTTCAAGGAATTTGAGACTTTAACAACAACAGTTGCTCACATGGAAATATTAACAGTGAAGAACAGAACTAAAAGATCTACTTCTTACTATTACTCTTGGATGAAAGTACTGGAAATACTTGAAAATATCAAAGAAGATATATCATCTTATGTTTCTAACTTTATATAATATAGAATTTCAATGTTATTTGCATAGACACCAATGTAAATAGTTATATAATGGTTTGAAGTTAGTAATGTTTTAGAATTGTAAATATGTTATTTATCTTTATTTCATGTAATGTTTAAGACATCTTATTTGAAATAATAAAAAAAAAAATATTTAGTGAAAAAAAAAAAAAAAAAATCAAGTAATCCCAAACCACCTTGTTCTTTTGGAAGGACCAACTTATCACACTTGAGTCTTGCCCCCCCCCTCCCCCCAGAAAAAAATCTATCATGAATTGCTATCCACAACTTCTCCTGTGTTTGAAAAAATATGCCTGACCTGTGTATAAAACTAAAGAGACTAAAAACTACTTGTATCTTGCTACCCATATCCATAAAACAGAGCTTTCAGTTTCTCAGTTGTCTCTTTCTACATATCCTTAGCTGCAGTAACATAATCCTTTTTAACCCATAGTCCTAAGTACTTCATTTCATCATGTTCCCAGAAATATAGGTATTGCTTAACCAATTTATGTGTAGGTACATAATTTACAGTTATTGCCCTTTTTTTGTCTTCATTAATTTTGCATCCTGAAAAGACCTGAAACTGTCTCAGAATGTTCCACAACACTGAAATGTCCTTTTCTGGTTTTATAAGGTATAAAATAATACACCTGCAAGTAAAGTCAGCTTTTCTTGATTACCATACCAATAATATCCTTGTATTTCTGAGTCCCTTATTTACTTTGCCAGTAGTTTTAATATATAGCAAATAACTAAAGGAATCCAGAATGCTTCCCACCAACAACAGTGGTATTTTCTCACATTCTGCTTCCCTCTGGACCATCATTGTTCTGTTAATGTTGTCAAATGTTCATCTCCACAAAACTACACTGATTCATATCCATCAGTTCTGGCATTACCTTTGCCATTCTTTTAGCCATTATAGATATAAACACATTATAGTCATGGTTTAGAATCAAAATGACGCTATATGAAGCTTGAGCTGATGTGTCTACCATATTTAGGTTTTACAGCCACCACAGCTTTCTTCCAGGATATTGGTGCTTCCTCTCCTTTTAAAATACTGTTAAATAAAACCTTCTAGAGCTTTATAACTTTCTTCCATCCTAGCTTCCAAACTTCCACATGAAAACCATCAATTCCTGGAGGCTTTCCTGTAGATTAGTTATACATTATCATTTTTATCTCATCTTCTCCTACCCGAACTGTTAATAATTGAGTCTTATCTGCTTCTAACCTTGGCATATTTAATTCTCCCATAAACATTTCTATTTGTACTTTTTCCTAATTTCCACATATCTGCTTTTTACAGCTTATACATAAAATTTCCAAAAACTTCTAATACCTCTTCAGGATCTCTGGTTAGTTTCCTTGTTATAGGCACCCTAAGCTTGGCAACAATCCTTTCTACCTTCCATTACCTGAGCCATTGTGCTAAAGGCTTTTGTGCTCTGGAGTACCATCTTCATTTATGTTCTCGGATTTATAAGCAGCACAGGTAGCTGTTCACATTTAGAATTTTAAATACATGGATTACCTTGTGAACGCTCAGCAGTTAACTATAATTTCAGACATAGCAAATAGGATAATATATGATTAATCCATCCATAGACATGAAGTATCACTATGAAACTGTTAGCCAATGCAGTTAATGAAATCTCAGAAGTAGAGTTTACATATTTTGGCATAGATGCTTCAAGGTGTGCAGACTCACTTTTGTTGTAAAATTGTGAGTCATGGATCATACATGGTCCTTTATAATATAACATTCTGAATAAAATAAGACATATCTTCTATCTACTCTTATGTATGAGCATATATCTCTGCTGGCAAAAACAAGTTTTGCTTGTTGAACCTGAGTAGTTATGCCCCTGACCCATATATAACTATGCAGCCTCAAACCTGATTACATTTCCTCTATCAAGTCATGCCCTTTCTTTATTATATACCTAATTTTGCATTCAGCCATCATATCTGGATGGGAGTTCTGTGGATCAGAAATAGTTTCTCATTAACTGTTTTATAAAGTATGGCCTGCAAGTCTGTCATTTATACCTTTACCCTATCACCTTTTCTTTTCACTAGAGTTCACATCTTTAACTTTTAAAATCCTGTGATCTTAATCAAGTATCCAGATCCTTCCTGCCCTCTCAGCTGTCCATCAAGACCACAGCATTTCTTCATGCTGAAGTTCTCCTTTGCCTCCATTTATCATCATTATGCATCTTACTGTGCACGCATCTTTCTGTGCAGACATCTTACTGTGCACGCTTCTTACTGTGCATGCTTCTTACTGTGCATGCTTCTTACTGTGCACGCATCTTACTGTGCACTCTTCTTACTGTGCACGGATCTGACTGTGCACTCATCTTACTGTGCACACTTCCTGCAAATTAATCATTTATTCTGTAAGACTTCTACAACCACTCTATATTAGGAAACACAGGATGAAGTGAAATACTTTATGGGGTCCACGCTTTGAATTATATTTCTGAGTCCATATTCATCTTAGGTAAAGCCTATCATGCTAAAGGAGTGGTTAATTGTAGCATTATACCTCCTGTTCCAAGTTCTTTTTCTTCTTCCACTATCCTCCACACCATACCTTCTAGTCCATATACTTTTAGATTTTTTCTTAAATTGCATGACTGCACTTTCTGGAATAGGCTTTCGTTGCCATTTCTGTAAATGTGCCATGACACTGATCACATTATCCTACAGACTTTCGTCATCTTCCCTAACTTCTTGTCCCCAGCACTTTGGTATTTGCCAACGGGCTTGTCATATTATTCAGTTCCTTGTTTTACCAAGTGGACAGATCCAGGTGAATAATGATCCTGTGGCACCCCACTCTTTACCTGGGATTTGGATGAGTCCTATCCTCCTGACTGCTGTCATACTCTCTTCTTCACATAGCCATGCCTTTACCTGTCTACTCAGCCCACAGCTAACTACCATTCCCTTGAAACTTCCTAAAGATGTTCTGCCTGACACAATGTTGATGCTCAAATCAATTACTGCAGTAGCCAAGCTGCAGTGTTTAATTACCTTACCTTAATGAGATTTTGCCTGCATGAAGCAATAATAGATGGGGATCTAGCATTGTTGTTAAACAACAAATAATGCCTGGCAGGATAGGCATTATCAGAGAATTAATGCCCAGCCAGTGATGTTGTGCAGCCTGATGCCATGAGGGAGAAACTTACTATACCAGGAAGGTCATTATTTCCCTGAAAATGCCTACCCAGGAGGGCGTTATTATATTCCAGGAATTAGCTTTTTGTTGAACTGTATTTTTTTTTTTTTTTGTAAGCAACAAGATCCTTATATGTGGAATCTGCTTCCTGGCTGGCTACACCTTTCTCCTACCTTTAGTGGTTTTAAAAGGGTCTAAAGACCTCTTTATTTTAATTAGCCATAGGCTGTTGGATTCTGCTTACACTGTTTACCTCATTAATATTATTATTATGTGGGATTTAACAAAAAACTCATTCCTGGAGTATAATACCACCTTCCTTTATACATTCATGCTATTTATATGATTAACATTTTTCTTATTGTTGATGTTTAATCAATTTAATTATTTTATTGTTTGCTAGATGTTTATTTATTTAGTTATATATTGTTTGTATATGTCTTAAATTTCTGAATTGTAAAGGCACTCAGATAAAGTTGAAGGTGAAGACAGGGTCCCTTTATCTGCATTAAATCTGTTTTAGGACACTTGGATACAGATCATCTGTATGTAGGGCTTCTGTTAGCTTTTTAGTTACATTGTTATGTCCCTGATCAATAATTATTTTCTGTCTACAACACACTTCCCAAACAAACTGTGTATTGACATGCCAGTATGCTTTTGGTTAACAGCCATAACCATCCTGAAATATCACCGGGGGTTACCCACACAACTTCCAGCTGGGGACCTCTGCCTTCCATTGTATATATTTTTAATTTTTGGTCCTAAGAAATCAACGGCTTAAAACCTGAGCTTTGGCCAGCTAAGATCTAGCTGTATTCAACTGGACGTATAAGAGAATTTAAGTACCTTTTATCTGCACTTTTTTCAAATAATACAGCATTTTAATTGATTTATTTGTGTTGCATTGAATATTAACTGAACTGGAAGTTTCAGCTGTGTTTTTTCAGTTAGTGCTTGCTAGATTTTATTGCCTGTTAGAATTCCTGCATAGACAGTAATTGCAGTCAGGGGTAGTCTCATTCATTGATATTCTGTTACTGCCTATTTAAGTGGTACATTTTGGAATATTTTCTGCTTAAAACCTGAGCTTTGGCCGGCTAAGATATTGCTGTATTCAACTGGACGTATAAGAGAATTAAAGTACCTTTTATCTGCACTTTTTTCAAATAATACAGCATTTTAATTGATTTATTTGTGTTGCATTGAATATTTATTTATTTTTTTATTTTACATTTGTTGACCGGGCTAGTCTAGCTGGATATATGTCCATTTTCAGTAGAGGCCCGGGGAGAAAAGCTCCACAGCAGCTGGATACAACTAATATACATGAGTAACTATAGGCATAAGGGGACACTAATCAACAATTGGTTATACATAGTAACAAAAAAACCCTACGAGTTAGGCTTATTTACATTACATAACAAAGGAAACAACAATGAGGGAAGGACATATGACTAGGTATATAGAATAATAGGTACAAGACAAAACAGACACTTTTGACAACAGAGTTTAAAGCAGAAAACTTAGTAAACAAGAAAGGTTAGTTGTGACACAAAGAGTTTCAGCCAGGATTAATGCATGGACACAGCCATTGTGAATTAAGGAAGGTTTTTAGATGCTTTTTGAACAGAGGAGTAGATGAAAGGGATATACAATTACTTGGAAGTTTATTCCAAAGGATTCCAATGGTGTTAGTAAATACAGAATTACCTGATTTGTTATTGGATTTTAGGGTTACAGCTAATAATTTATTGGCTGAGCGTAGGGTACTTAGATTTTTATAGGGCTTGATCAAGCTAGAGAGAATGGGAGTATTTGTAGGATGATGGAAGATTTTGTGGGTGATGGTTAGTTGTTGAAAAAGAAGCTGGTTTTGCAGTTCCAACCATCCTAGTTTACTTAGATTTTGACAATGGTGAGTACATAATGAGGACCCAGTGGCAAATCTGGCATTAAGAAGTGGCCAGCTTATTTTGATTATTTTTTAGATAGATTTGTAAAAATTGGGGAGGCATTGAGAAGCCTGGAAATTAGGTGAGTTTGGGCAATAGTAGTCCTGGCTATAGGTGTTAGGAATTGTTTTAGCCTATAGAGGAATCCCAGTTTTCTATTCACTGATTTGATGGTTGAGTTTATGTGTGAGTCAAAATTGAGGTTATGGTCAATTGTTATGCCTAAGAGTTTAGTAGTTGAGTCTGGTAAAGTTACAGTGCCATTATTTGATGTAATTGTGAAATCAATAGAGGGAGACTTCAGGGTAGGGGTAAACAGTAGAAGTTTGTTTTTTTTGGGTTAAGGAAACAGCGTTTGGAGAACCAGTTGTCAACTAAGGTAAATACTTTTTGGGTGTTAGACTGAAGTTCAGAAGAAGATGCTGTGGCGCAGATTAGGGTCAAGTCATCGGCATATTGAATACAGGTGGTTTGAGGTAGGGATGTAATATTAACTGAACTGGAAGTTTTGACTCTGTTTTTCATTTAGTGTTTCCTAGATTTTATTGCCTGTTAGAATTCCTGCAAAGACAGCAATTGCATTCGGGGGTAGTCTCATTCACTGATATTTTGTTACTGCCTATTTAAGTGGTTAATTTTGGAATATTTTCTGCTTAAAACCTGAGCTTTGGCTGGGTAAGATCTAGTTGTATTCAACTGGACGTATAAGAGAATTTAAGTACCCTTTATCTGCACTTTTTTCAAATAATACAGCATTTTAATTGATTTATTTGTGTTGCATTCAATATTAACTGAACTGTAAAAACAAAATGAAAACTCCAGCAAAGCTAGAACTTCCAATGAGTGACCTCCCAAACCTCTTGTATCAGAGGCACATGGGATATATGCAAATGAGCCTTATGAACATCAGGTGTTTCAGCTTATTGGTGATTCTGAATGCCCATGGCTTGTTTCATCATTTTACTGGACAATTTCATGCCAATAAAGCCAAACCCCACTAGCTGTGGATATGCATATTTCGGCCTTGTTATGAACTCATCAGCACAGCACAAGCAGAGTGTTTGACTAAGCATTAGAAACACAGAGCTGTTATACCAGCTGATGTCTGTTTTCATTAGGGTCACTGCAAAAATATCCCAAACAACAAACTAAAACAATGAGCGAGAAGGTCACTGAAAAACAAATCAGTAAAAACAAAATGAAAACTCCAGCAAAGATAGAACTTCCAGTGAGTGACCTCCCAAACCTCTTGTATCAGAGGCACATGGAATATATGCAAATGAGCCTTATGAACATCAGGTGTTTCAGCTAATTGGCGATTCTGAATGCCTATGACTTGTTTTATCATTTTACTGGACAATTTCAGGCCAATAAAGCCAAACCTCACTAGCTGTAGAAAATATGCATATCCACAGCTAATGGGGTTTGGCTTTATTGGCCTTGAAATTGTCCAGTAAAATGATGAAATAAGTCATGGGCATTCAGAATCGCCAATTAGCTGAAACACCTGATGTTCATAAGGCTCATTTGCATATATCCCATGTGCCTCTGATACAAGAGGTTTGGGAGGTCACTCAGTGGAAGTTCTAGCTTTGCTGGAGTTTTCATTTTGTTTTTACTGATTGTTTTTTTCAGTGACCTTCTCACTCATTGTTTTAGAATATTAACTGAACTGGATGTTTTGACTATTTTTTCAGTTAGTTCCCCACCCACCTTCCCTGGTTTTGTTTTGGTGTTAATCTTGGTGGCTTTGAAACTGCCTGTCCCTCTTGTAAATTTGTGTTTGGATACTCCTTCTGGGCCCATCTCATTTGCTCACTCAACTGAGTGCAGTGAGATCATATTCTGATTTCAGGCACTCCTACTGTGTACAAAGAGAGCATCTGGGAAAGAAAAAAAAATTAAGCTTGTTTCCTGCCTTTCCTGTAAGTGGTCTAGGCTGTTTGTAGTCTTCTGAGCCCCCAAGCCTTTCTGTGTGGGAGGGAAGCCTTCTAGCTTAATTTTGTTTCTTAGAACTAGCCAGTTTTCTAGTTTTAGCACTCAAATCTGTTTCTTTGAACTCAGCACTTGTTCAGAACTTGTTGTAAGCACTAAATAAGCTGCAAATTACTACAGCACTCAACTTTCCTCACTTGTCTAGAGGAAAGCAGTTTTTAGTACTTAATAAATAAGCACCTATCCAAGCATGTCTAAGGGTCAGCTCCCGGTGATTTCTCCTGTCTACCCGATGAATCTGGGCATCTTGGGGCAATGCAGCAATTGCCTCATGTACACAGACAACCCTCTCCTCCTACCACCTAACACTACAACCTGTGAGAGATGCACTTATATAGCCAAACTGGAAGCAAAGCTCTCTTCACCCAAGACTAGACTAGACAGTCAAGAGGAGAAGGTAAAGACTTGCACCACACCACACTCATCACATAGTCCCTCAAAACCTACACCACCAAAACACACACATAGAAACACAAAACACACACCTGCATTCACGGAGGCTCTCAATAAAAACCTGCCCAAGCATCAGGGACCACCAAAGCAGAAACGCAAGCAAACTCCACCCCCCCAACACAACCCAAATGACACATAGCCCACAAACTCAGTGTGCCATTCAACCACAGCCCATAAGGCATAACAACGTACCCAACACTCTAGTCATAGGTGACTCTATAGTCAGGCACATTGATGTTCCACTCACCAGGCTAAACAAGGAGAAAGTTACTGTTAGATACCTGTCAGGTGCCAGGATCCACCACATAATGCATGCACTCAGATCACTCCACAACAAGTACAAATATGACACTGTCATTGTCTATGTTGGTGTGAATGATCTGAGACATATCTTCCTGGACTACATGAAAAGAGACATGGAGGAGCTCTCCGATCTTGTAGCCCAGGCAGGTATGACTCTAGCAATGATTAGCATCCTGCCATCACCCAGAATGATACCACAGTACAAGGACAAAATGATTGACTGCAACAATTGGCTAAGCTTCTGGTGTCATTCTAAGGGGATCCAGTATTTGTCTGCCTGGGATGACATGATCGACAGACCACGATGCTTTGCCAAAGATGGCCTGCACCTGTCGCCCTTGGGATTCTGGATACTGGCTAAGGGTCTTGCCACCCCTATAGTGCCTTTTTTAGACAAGGTTCAAATGACAAATTCACCACCATAACAGGTATAAGCAAGCAAAATCTGAGGGTAATGCTACTCAATGCTAGAAGTCTAAACCTCAAAATGCAGTCACTCGAGGCACTCCTTAAAATGGAGAACATTGACATCTGTGCAGTGACAGAGACCTGGTTCAAAGCTCCAGAGAGCACCCCTGCATTACCAGGCTATAATTCATACCACACCTTTCGGCCAGCTAACCCGGAATGAAGCACTAAAGGTGGAGGCGTGTCCATATTCATTAAGGATATCCACACCTCCAGGCTAGTTGCACAGCATAATGCATCAGAGATTAACCAAGTGCAACTAACTCTGGGCAAGATCGCAATCCAAATTGTAGCTTGCTACAGACCCCCCCACCATGCCCCAGGATTCCCACTCCTCATTTCTTGATACAATGGAAAGTATTAGGGTACAACCCAACACCCTAATAATGGGCAAATTCAACTACCCCACTATTAACTGGGAAGTGGCAAACTTCATGACACCCATGCAGATGGACAATAGAGGTACAACTGCTGAATCCTACACAAATATACTTTATTAGCACTTACACGAGTGCATGGATCATGCTATCTCTAATAGAGCCAAGATGCTATCCTCCAAAAAAGGAAGCCAATCTGGTAGTCTTCTGCCATAAACAAACTCTACAACAGAAGAAAGAAACTGTTGCAAAAAAGATTAAAATCTCATGACTGGAGGAAATCCCTGGTCAACCTCAGTAAGAATCTGAGATCCCTCATAAAATCCTCCAATGCTAGATACAAAAACAAAATTGCCACTGACTCTAAAGACAACCACAAAGCATTCTATAGCTATGTCAAGAGTCTCAATGGCAACACTCAGATCTGCTCTGAGTTACACCACAATGGCACTAAATAAACAGAAACAATTGATATTGCCAACATCCTGGCACATAGATTCAGTGCTAACTTTACCCCCCTCTCACCCCCTAGAGGGCCCATCTCTATACCGGAAGAATGCAAAGTTCCTGTAATCATGGTTGCACAGGTAAAAAACACACACTCCAAAGCCAAGAACACAGCATCCATGGGACCTGACAATATCCCAGGCTGCATTCTACATGAACTACAGAATGAACTGGCACCCTACCTAAGTACAATATTCAATCATAGCCTCACCTCAGATTTTTTGCCCACTGAATGGCGCACTGCAATGGTTATAACACTCCACAAAGGGGGAGCCATGCCGGACCCCGGGAACTACCGCCTCATTAGCCTGACGAGCCTGGTCTGCAAGGCCATAACGTATCATCATGGAACTCATAAACAAAGACATTGGTAATCTCCAAACTCTGGACCCTACCGAGTTCGGGTTTGTAAAAGGCAGATCATGTCTCCTAAACCTGATTGACTTCCTTGAAGCAGTTATCAAAGCCATAGATGAGGGTAAGGTGCTTCACACAGCTTATCTAGATCTCGCCAAGGCTTTCAACACCATCCCCCACTCTGGAATTATAGATAAGCTCACTAAACTAGGTATAAATCCCTATGTCACAAGATGGGTTGCCAACTGGATCATGGACAGAACCCACACCGTGAAAGTACCAGACTCCAAATCCTACTTCAGGCCAGCGACAAGTGGAGTACCACAAGGTTCAGTCCTGGGTCCTCTCCTGTTTGGTATCTACTTCTCTGAAGTACAGGCTAACACAGAAGGTCTTTGGCTAACAAAGTTTGCAGATGACTGCAAACTAGGAGCCATAACTGAAACTCCTGACAATGTGGACATACTATAAAAGGGCCTCACTGAGACAGATGCCTGGTGTCAAAGCCATGGCCTGAAGCTCAATGCCAAAAAGTGTATTGTCATCCCCTTTGGTAAAAACTCTGTACCCATGAACTACCACATAAGTGGTAGTCTACTTAATGCCAAAAGTGTGATAAGAGACCTTGGGACACAGGTAGACAGTAGTCTCTCCTATGATAATCACATCGCCACAGTGGTCAGGAAATCCTTCTATGTGGCTCACCTCATCACAAAAGGTTTCTCATCCAGAAAAAAAGAGGTCATTGTTCCCATCTACTCATCACTCATTAGACCCATTATAGAGTACAACACCCCTTTTGGTATGTACCTCACAAGACATTTACAACAACTGGAAAGGCCACAGAAATACCTCACAAAGAGGATTACCAGTCTCAACTAGATGCCCTATGCAGTCCATCTCAAAAAACTCCAGCTTTACTCTGTCTCATATTGTCTACTCAGAGGTGATCTCTGCCTAACATACAAAGCTATGTCAAACCCAGAGCTGTTGGACATGCTCCACTTAAAGAAATCCCAATCCCTCCGAGCTACACGCTCTAGGGACCTAAACCTTGTCACCACAATAAACAGAACATGCTGGAGGGATAGATTCCTGTCCCAGAGACTTCCCATACTCTGAAACAGACTACCTATCTATGTCAAACAAAGCTCCTCATTAGCACCCTTCAAGAAAAATCTTGATGATTGGATGGGAATTAGGAAATTCACCCCAGGGATCACTTCTGTGGCTCTGCTCAACAGGGGCACAGGAAAATAATTTTCTTGGCTGGCGAAAGCCAGGGTGCTTTTTTGGCTAGGCTTATATAGGCCCTAGGGCTAATAGCCTAGTACCTATCTATGAATCTATAAGTACCTGTTTTTGGCATCAATCAAATGCACGTCTGTATTTGAAACTAATCTTTCACACTTACATGCTATTTGATGCATTTTCAGGCAAGGCTTGCCGGGGGGGGGGGGTATTTTTATCTATTTATTTATTTATTAATTTAGTTAGTGAGTTGATTGGATTCTTTTGTTTGTCTGACTGTTTGTTTGTTAACCAAGTGAATGGGCTGGAACTGGACCCCTTTCAACCACAATCCATCCCAAGTGTCAATGACAGAAACAAAAAGGTATAAAACAACTTGCCATTTTCACAATCACTGTACATTAAAATTACAAAAACAACATAACCTTTGTTGAGACATCTTGATCATTGTACATATATGCAGCAGACAGCACTTCACATTAGATAATACCACGTAGTGTAAGCAGTATATGCAACATAAACACATGGTTTCCATCACCACTAAATAGTGGCACAGACTATTAAGTATGTTTTTCAGAAGGTACAGAATATGCATAGGGGCCTAAACTGACATGCTGTTTACTGGATGAATAATTTTCTGGTTAGCCAATATCCTAGAAGTAGTTTGTCTTTTCGGCTTTTCCCGGTTAGGGGTCGCCACAGCAGAACTAATGATTGGCAGTCGATTTTTATGGGGCCGAGTTGCCAGCCCGACGCCCAACCTTCAGCAAAGGCATGCCCATTTATGCATGTCTTTCGGAGGCCACTTGACCGTGGGGAGGACATGCAGATTCCACACAGAAGGCACTCCGGCCGAGATTCGAACAGGAGAACCTCTTGCTGTGAGGTAACAAGGCTACCGCTGTACCACCGCAGCTTTTGTTCAAGGTGAAGCTTTAGTTTGTCCTTAAAATTCTTAATGGTCTGTGTTGCAGTAAACTCCATTGACCGGCTATTCCAATATGCAGGTACAAGTTTGGTAAAGGATCTTTCACAGGCAGCTATTGAAAAGTGTGTTTTTTCAGCATGAGACTGTCAGACATTCTAAAGAAGTAAAATATCTAGTGTGGCATTAACTGCTTCAAAGAAGACAATAACATTCTTTAAGTAGTTTAAATGTTTGTGAAGTTTATAAACAGTTAGCCCTGGTAGTTACTCACTGATGGTTTCCAAGTTTTGCACATCTACAGAATTCTTAGTGCCCTTTAATTCACTTTTTTACAGATACCAGAATGCCTAAGAAGAGCATCTAATTCCTGGCTTCCTTTTCAAATATATAGGATTTTCTGTTATTTCATTTTAATATGTATAAATCTAGATACCACTTTCCTGATAATTGTCTAAGATAGTGCATGAGCTTATACTGCTTTCTCCTTAAATGATCATTTAAGTATATATATATATATATATATATATATATATATATATATATATATATATATATATATATATATATATATATATATATATATATATATATATTCATATATATATATATATATATATATATATATATATATACTTGTATGGATTGTTGTTTTACCTCAGTGGATTATTTGTTCTTGAAATGGTTGCATCCCTAGAGTTTTCCTGCATTTGCTCCTGCTGTTGTTTCACTTAATACAAAACTACTTGCATAAAATATTTTACAGACAACCCCTTTAAATCATAGCCAGCATTGTTTTGGTAGCCTTCATGAAAGATTTATTGCAGACAAATAAATCTAGCAAGTAGATTCGCATTACAATGGGCTAGTACAATGTCCTAAGAATGTAGAGATGCAAAGTTTATTTGAGATAGAGTACAGAAGAGGAAATACGGTTGTTTAAAGTCATTCTAAATTCAGTCCATAAAGTGAATTAAACATTTGAAGGGCACATCTGCAGGCGTTCTGAAGAATAGTGATTTAATGGCTTAAAAGGCAAAATCTTTTCAATAGAAAAATAGAATTTCATAGTAAATTATAAGGTGTACCCCAGTGCCCATATGCATATGCAACATTCTTATATTAAAGAATTCATATTTTAAGGCATAAAGCTCTATCAAATTGGAAAAGTTGCAGGTAAATGCACATGTAGAGCTACGTATAGTGTGGCTAGAGTGTTGATACAGTGGAACTAATGGAACTTCACACTGCAGTTCTACATAATGAAAAGGAAACAAAACAGAGGGAGGCTTAATTTTTCCTTGTAGAGTGCAGTATAACAGGTCAGCTGGCACTCCAAATGGTGCCGTAATGCTAAAATGTAAACCAAAAGCAAAAAGAAATTGTATTCCAGTAACTGCTAACCCATTTAAAATAGCAGTGTATATTGTCTTTCTATGAAATGTCAGAGATAAAGACATGATTGTGAATGATTATAGTAGTAACAGTAAATAGACTACAAGGCTACCGTCACTGAAAATCTTTAACCTGCATAGAAATATAGCTTGGTACAGCCATTATATAATTTGTTGACTTATTCTGAAAAAGAATTATCTTGATGGAATTGAGATTAATGGACACATTAATCCAATTGTTTAGTAACAGCTTGATGGAAGTGATACAATATATTAATTGAATAACTGTCTACAGTATACCAGTCAGCACTATATCAAAGGTTACATTAAAAACTGCTGTCTCTGGCAGGGCACACAATCATTAATCACGCAGGGAAGGTTATGGTGCCTGAAAGCAATGCTGATATTTGACCATTTTAAAGAAAGGTTTATTAGCAAAAATTTGTCAGGTCACTGAGGACTGGTATGAAGAACAGATTCAGTGAATGACCTAAGTAGTTAAAAATAGACTTTCATCTTACTGATTTATGTTGTTTTAAATTGCAGAAGAAATATGATCCCATCAGACTGGGTAGCTGTTCTCGGACTTCATTCTCAGTTAAATTTAACTCATCATACAGTCAGCATTGCAATTGATCGACTTATCATGAGCCCTAACTACAACAAAAGAACAAAGAACAATGATATAGCTGTGATGCATCTTAGCACCATAGTAAATTATACAGGTAAGAATTAAGGCTTTGATAGGGCAGAACTAGAAGGAGAGTTCTAAACTGTACCGTTGAGATCAAAGAAGCAGAGTTCTAAAATGTACCTTTGAGATCAAAGGTCATCCAGGTTCTCTGGTTCAGCATTGTGCCTAGGATGCAATCCCTCCCATTTTCTGCTCACCCTTTTGCTTATAGCAGCACAGTTCTCATTCTACTCTTGTGCTTGGTATAATTAATTCGGGTCTATATTATTTCATCAAAGGATAACATCATCGAATAGCATTTCATTGGAAATGCCATTCACTGAACCCCCACTCCCCTCACTAATTATGTATACCAACTCTGAGAGTGCACTACAGAGGGGAAAAGGCAAATTTCCAGATCTCTGCTGTAATGCAATCTCATTCTGAACTGTTAGATGAATGGCACGTTCAATAAAATACCATTCAAAATGCCGTTTAATGATGTTATCCTGCGAGGAAATAATAGGGATCCAATTCATTCATATCCATTCTGTAGCAACCTTACATTTTTGTGCAACTGTTTTGGTCTCTTAAATTAATAATTATATATAATTGCCCCCCAACATAAATAAAAACATCCAAAATGTCTTCCTACAAATCTTTTCACTTTTGCATTTTCCTTACCTACCAGCATCTATCACTCTGTTTCTATTAACCTACCAGCATCTATCACTCTGTTTCTATTAACCTACCAGCATCTATCACTCTGTTTCTATTAATCTATCACATTTACCTTATTATGTTTGGTAGTTCCTTTAATATATATACCAGTGTCTGAATCCTTCCTAGTTCCTCATGTCATTCATTCTTTCCACTTTCCATTCAGTATGTTCCTGAAATCCCAAAATGAATGCAAATATTTTATATAATTTATGTTAAAATAATCTGACTGTTTATTTTGCTATATTCATGCGGTACTTTTTATGGAAATGAACAGATGCTACTTATGTTTCTCTTGAGCATTAATTTGTTCAAAGAGTACAATAAAATGACAAAGAAAGCCATTGTTTTGCTTTGTGTTACACCAACAAATATTATTCATGGTAGTACACAACTGTTAATTGCATTTGGTCTGCTAATTTACAAAGAATGCATGTCTCAGTATTTTTCTCAACTTTTCATTTGTTTATCAATTAGTCTGTTAACATAGAAATTTTGAAGGTTCACTTTACAGAACATTACACAAAGCCACTGACTTTCTATTATGGTCTGATGAACACTACTTTATTTATTTTTGCAGAGTACATACAACCAGTATGTCTACCAGGAAGGGAACAGCAATTTTTGCCAGGAGAAACGTGTTATATTGCTGGATGGGGAGCAACTTCAGAATCAGGTATTACACTGTGCCATCTATTACTTTGCTCTTGTTATAAAACAGCTATTTTTTCACTCCAGGGATGGTACATGCTCTGACATAATACCTGCAATGTTGCAACAATCTCTGATGGGGCCAACATGCTAAACAAGAATCCTGTAACAATGTCAAACTTTAATAGAGCACTGTGGGCCAGTCTAAAAGCATAGGAGAATGCAAAATGACTCACCATTATGTATTTATCTGGGGAAAATGCTAACTGGTCACTGACTGAAAACACATTACAAATCAGACTCCATCCTTTTCCCAATAAGATGTCATTGACCCATGGTGAGCTCTTTGAAGTGGTGGGAGAACTTGGCTTGCCACAGCACTTCTCATAAGAATGGTATTTTTAGCTCCAAAAGAAAAAAAAATAATAATAAGGCATTCTTTAGTTGCATCAGTAAATTTGAAGGAAAAATTGTAAATATAATACATTATCTATAAGCAATGAAGTATTCGCTCAACCACAGGACCTAGCAAATGTGCTTGTATAAAAATGTTAAGCTAACTCCATAATAAGCAAATAGACATGTCAGAGACCAAAAGAGGTAAGGAAGGTGTATGTATGGGAAACATCTCTTTTCTGACTATAGGCATGCTAACTGTTACCACAAATAAAATTATAAATTCAATTTCCGTAGGGCCAGACACTAAGCCTCTTATTTTCTGACACTTAATCAAATATCACCAGATTAAACCCATATCAGTCATAATGAATAAAATGGTAGTGTGGACATATCCCCTAACATATGCTTTTGTGATACCAATTAATAAAGCGGGAATCCACATACCCAAACAATTTTGGATCCATCAGTCCTATTGTTGTTCTATACAAAATCATTGAGGGAGTCCAAATGGAGCTTTTACCAAATGACTCATGGCATCTACTTCTGCTACATATGGAACAGTCTGGGTTTGTACTTGTGCTACATATGGAACAGTCTGTGTTTGTACTTGTGCTACATATAGAACAGTCTGTGTTTGTACTTGCGCTACGTATAGAACAGTCTGGGTTTGTATTTGTGCTATATCTGGAGCAGTATGGGTTTGTAATTGTGGTACATATAGAAGAGTGTGGATTCATACTTGTGCTACATATGGAACAGTATGTGCCTGTACTTGTGCTACATACGGAACTGTCTGGGTTTGTACTTCTGCTACATATAGAACAGTATGAGTTTGTATTTGTGCTACATATGGAGCAGTATGGGTTTGTACTTGTGCTACATATGGAACAGTCTGGGTTTGTATTGTGCTACATATGGAACAGTGTGGGTTTGTACTTGTGCTACATATGGAACAGTATGTGCCTGTACTTGTGCTACATACGGAACTGTCTGGGTTTGTACTTCTGCTACATATAGAACAGTATGAGTTTGTATTTGTGCTACATATGGAGCAGTATGGGTTTGTACTTGTGCTACATATGGAACAGTATGGGTTTGTGCTTGTCGTACATATAGAACAGTGTGGGTTTGTACATGTGCTACATATGGAACAGTATGTGTTTGCACTTGTGTTACATACTTAACAGTCTGGGTTTTTATTTGTGCTACATATGGAACAGTGTGGGTTTGTACTTGTGCTACATATGGAACAGTCTGGGTTTGTACTTGTGTTACATATAGAACAGTCTGGGTTTGTACTTGTGCTACATATGGAACAGTATGGATTTGTACTTGTGCTACATCTTAACAGTATGTGTTTGTACTTGTGCTACATATGGAACAGTATGGGTTTGTGCTTGTCGTACATATAGAACAGTGTGGGTGGGTTTGTACATGTGCTACATATGGAACAGTATGTGTTTGTACTTGTGCTACATATTTAACAGTCTGGGTTTTTATTTGTGCTACATATGGGACAGTGTGGGTTTGTACTTGTGCTACATATGGAACAGTCTGGGTTTGTACTTGTGTTACATATAGAACAGTCTGGGTTTGTACTTGTGCTACATATGGAACAGTCTGGGTTTGTACTTGTGCTACATATGGAACAGTCTGGGTTTGTACTTGTGTTACATATAGAACAGTCTGGGTTTGTACTTGTGCTACATATGGAACAGTATGGGTATGCACTTGTGCTACATATGGAACAGTTTGGGTTTGTACTTGTGCTACATGTGGAACAATCTGGGTTTGTACATCTGCTAGATATGGCACAATCTGGGTTTTTACTTGTGCTACATATGGACAGTCTGGGTTTGTACCTGTGCTACATATGGAGCAGTCCGGGTTTGCACTTGTGCTACATATGGAACAGTATGGGTTTGTACTTGTGCTACACATGGACAATCTGGAGCAGTCTGGGTTTGCACTTGTGCTACATATGGACAGTCTGGAGCAGTCTGGGTTTGCACTTGTGCTACATATGAAACAGTATGGGTTTGTACTTGTGCTACATTTGGACAGTCTGGGTTTGTACCTGTGCTACATATGGAGTAGTCTGGGTTTGTACTTGTGCTACATGTGGAACAGTATGGGTTTGTACTTGTGCTACATATGGAACAGTCTGGGATTGTACTTGTGCTACATATGGAACAGTCTGCATTTGTAGTGCTACATATGAAACAATCTGGGTTTGTACTTGTGCTACATATGGAATAGTCTGGGTTTGTACTTGTGTTACATATGGAACAGTATGAGTATGTACTTGTGCTACATATAGAACAGTTTGGGTTTGTACTTGTGCTACATGTGGAACAATCTGAGTTTGTACTTCTGCTAGATATGGAACAGTATGGGTTTGTACTTGTGCTACATATGCACAGTATGGGTTTGTACCTGTGCTACATATGGAGCAGTCTGGGTTTGCACTTGTGCTACATATGGAATAGTCTGGGTTTGTACTTCTGCTACATATGGAACAGTCTGCATTTGTAGTGCTACATATGGAACAATCTGGGTTTGTACTTGTGCTACATATGGAACAGTCTGCGTTTGTACCTGTGCTACATATGGAGCAGTCTGGGTTTGCATGTGTGCTACATATGGAACAGTATGAGTTTGTACTTGTGATACATATGGAACAGTCTGGGTTTGTAGTTGTGCTACATATGGAACAGTTTGGGTTTGTACTTGTGCTACATATGGAACAGTCTGCGTTTGTACCTGTGCTACATATGGAGCAGTCTGGGTTTGCATGTGTGCTACATATGGAACAGTATGGGTTTGTACTTGTGATACATATGGAACAGTCTGGGTTTGTAGTTGTGCTACATATGGAATACTCTGGGTTTGTACTTGTGCTAGATATGGACAGTCTGGGTTTGTACTTGTGCTACATATGGAACCATATGAGTTTGTTAAAGAGCAGGTTTGACTATCAGGTCTTATGCTGCTCTTTGAAGAGGTAACAGCAGCAGCTGATGTATGGCTGACAGTACATACTGCTAACCTTGACCTTGTTAAGGCTTTCAGTCATAGTCTTATCTTGAATAAAGGAATAGTTAATAAAATCAAAACAGTAAATGTCAATGTATTATTTTTACATGTATAGAACAGTAATCTTAATGGACCTATTTCAGTTTCAGCCCATATATACATAAACAATGTACACTGAATATAATACGAAATGTAAATATATCAAATTATGCAAACAATACTACAAGTTACTCTACATGCAGTATTTACATAAGCATGACATGAATAACATTTAGAAGTCTAACAACAGCAAGCAAGCAAGTATTGTTTTTGATGTACAGCAGACAAAGAAGCTAAAGTGAAAGTAGCATTATGGAGGGAGTATGATGCCAGTAATTGTTAGGTTATGTGCTCAGAAATATAGAAAGAGGCAGAGAAATTACGTCGGGGTAGTACCTGTCTATGGTGACCGTGGTCTCCTCAGGTGTCCCATAGGGCTCTGTACTGGAGCCACTTCTTTTTGAGCTATTCTTGTCAAATACAAACGTGAAGACTGAGTTATGGATAACCCTGTTTGCTGATGACTGCAAAGTGGGTAACACAGTTACTTTAGCAAAAGATGCATGCAGTACTAATGGCCTCACCCTTAATGTCAGAAAATGTAGCATCATGAGATGTGACAAAACGGACATAAATTATGATATAAAATAAATGGTTAAATCATTAAAAATAAAACATAGTAAATTCTACACAACATAAACTAAAGGTGCTGCTGTTCAGTGCTAGGAGTCTCAACAAGAAGCTCCACTCCCTGGATGTGCTCCTCAATTTGGAGAGTGTTGACATCTGTGCAGTTACTGAGACATGGTTTAAAGCCATGGAAGGCAGTCCAGCAGTACAAGACTTCAATGCCTTCTACACATTTGGACCAGCTACCACACAAGAAGGGACACGAGGTGGATGTGTTATCAATCTATATAAAAAGTAGGCATACCTAAAGATTGGTCAAACAACATGACATGCTTGAGCTACTCCATATCCAACTAACCTTAGGTAAAGTCCAATAACATATCATTACTAGCTATAGGTCTCTGTCTATGACCCAGAATAACCATAAAACATATTTGAATGTACCTGAGTCTCTCACAGTTCAGCCTAACACCATATTCATGGGAGATGTCAACTATCCCTCCATAAAAACGGATACATACACAACCACCAATATGCTAAATAGCGCAAACTCATTGCAGTTCCAGAAAAGAAGTAAAAATAAATACTAAAAACAAAACAAAAAAAAAAAACTAAAAACAAAATACAAAAACCCAGCTTAAGCGCATACAGAAAAGAGCTGCTGCAACAAATTAGCTTAGTATGTTTAATAGCCACTTTCGTCAAACATAGACTTCATCACTAACATGCTGGCTGAAAGATACCTGGATTTTTTCAATGCAAACACCGTTGAACGGCCATTCTGCACACCTACTAGGGTTTCAAATATTCTGGATCTGGTATTCACAAATGTCCAGGAAGTCAAAAAATAGGAAAGGCTATTCCCAAAAGACAAAAAAATCCCTCTTCAGTCTCAACAAGCAACTCAGTAGACTAATCAGGTCCACCAACTCTCTCAGGCTAAGGATAACTATAAGGCATTTTTCAGTTGTGTAAGCAAACTTAAAAGGGAACACCCAATACTGTGGTGAACCAATAGTAAATTGAACTTACTATAGCAAACCAGGGAATATAGCAAAATTGTTGGTCGATAAATTTAGCTCCAGTTTCGCCCCATCACCCCCAGAAAATGCCATCTACCATTTCACCTCCAACTATTACTAAAGAACAGGTTCTCACTGCACTCTCCAGAGCCAAAAGCACTGCATAAATGGGCAGTGATAATATACCAGGATGTCTCCAAAATATCTTGAAACATGACCTGTCAAGCCCACTAGAATCTTTATTCAAAAACAGCCTACAGACAGGCTTCATCCTTGGGGAATGGAGGACTGCAATGGTCAACTGTCTACACAAAGGTAGACCATCAACAAACCCAGGGAACTAAAGACCCATAATTTTGATTAGTCTTATACGCAAGGCCTTGGAAAGAATTATTGTGCATCTGATAAATAAAGATGAGAAATCTTCAAACATTGGACCCATCTCAGTTTAGGTTCCTTAAGGGCAGCTCATGCCTACTAAACGTGGTGGACTTCTTTAACAAGGTCACTAGAGCCATGGACAAGGGCACAATAGTACATACTGCTTAATTTGACCTAGCAAAGACAGTTGACACAATAACTCAGTCAGGTATTATAGACAAACTCACAAATATAGGCATAAATCCCTATGTCACTTGATGGATAGCCAAACACTTCACACACAGGACACATGAAGTTAGGGTGGGGGAATCCACCTCTACCCAGAGGCCTTGTACTATTGGTGTTCCACAGGGCTCAGTACTGGGATCTCTCCTGTTTGGAACATACTTCACTAAAGTTAAGATGAATGCAGAGGATCTTTGGCTTTCCAAATTTACTAAAGACTGCAAGCTGGGTGCAATCATTGAATCCACAAAAGATATAGCTATCCTCTAGGAGGGTCTGACACAGACACATACCTTGTGCCAGAACCATGGCCTAAAGCTCCATGTAAACAATGCATAATTATACCCTGTGGGAAGACAATCACCCCTTCAAATTACAACATTGATAACATATCCCTAAGAGTATACAAGTACTAAGAGACTTGGGAACTTAGGTTTATAGTAACTTGAACTTTAATCGCCATGTGTCCACGCTGGTTAGAAAATTGTTCCACATGGCACAACGTATAAGTAAGGGTATGGTATCCAGATCTAAGGAGATCATAGCCCCACTATACTCATCCCTCATTAGACCAATAATCAAGTACAATGTACCCTTCAGCATGTACCTGACCAGCCGTTTGTAACAGCTGGAGTGGCCACAGAGGTTCCTCACTAAAAGAATACAGGGTGTAAATAATATGTCCTATGTGCACTGCCTCAAAGCACTGTCCCTGTACTCAGTCTCTTATAGACTACTGAGAGGTGATCTATGCCTAATTTACAAGGCATTCTCTAATCCAGTCCTGATGGCTCTGCTAAACATATGCAAAACAAGCTATACTAGAATTATTCAAAGTAAGCCTCATCTGTGACATAAATACATCATGTTGGAGGGCCTGATATGTATCTTAAAGAATGCCCCTTCTCTGGAACAGACTCCCCATTCATGTGAACCAGAGCTCTTCTCTAAGCCTGTTCAAATGCACTATGGACCAAAGTATGAGAAATCACAAATTCACCTCTGGCATATCACCTGTGGCCCTTATGGATAGGTGCAGTTTGCAGATGCCATAAGGTAAAGGAATATGCCAAAGCCATTCTAATCCATGGGCATTGATAAATTGGAAGATTGGGGCATGAATGGCAAGGCTTAAAAAGCCTCTAGAGCCATTAGTCTAGTAACCGCCAATGATCATATGAACTCTATGGTTGGATACCATTCCCAGGAAAGATATCAGCATGTTGGAGGTCAAAGTGGTATTACCTACCCTACAGGTCATTCTAGATTCCCTCATTTGAGATGCAATCATTATATACATGGATAAAAGGGTCTATATTATATCCTCGAATGCTTAAAAAAGTGAACGCTGATTGATCAAACTTATTTTCGCGAAACTGCAAAATATCGAAGCAGCAGAAACTCAAATTTTTTCCTAGGGAAAGAATTTGGTTGTCCGTTTCTGTTGCTTCGGTATTTTCAGTGTTATGGTGGAAAGTTACCGGTCAGATTCAGGTAAGTGTGCGATTGTGTGGATGTGAGTGTTAGGGTGATTTAGGTGAGTTAGGGTTAGGGCTTGGGTTAGGTGTGTGTGTGCGATTGAGTGGACATGAGGGTTAGGGCGGATTTAAGTGAGTTAGGGTTAGGGAGCGGGTGAGGTGAGTGTGTGATAGTGACAGACCTTAGGGTTAGGGTTTGGGTTAAGGTAAGTGGGTAGTTAGTGGTGTGTGCATAGTTTAGTGTAGGGTTAGGTATCAGATTTTAGGTGTATGTGTGTGGATTCTGTTTATTTGGTGTGCTTGTGTTGTGTGTATGTGTTTTGGATCAGTGATTTTTTCCCTGGGAAAAAAATCGCTGATCTGACAGTTTGAGATTGTAAGCTTTCACTTAAATTAGGTCAATCAATCAGCGTTCGCTTTTTTAAGCATTCAATGATATAATATAGACCCGGATAAAATGGATGTAATATGCTACATAAATAAGTTAGAGGGAGAATGTACTGATATTCCCCACTCAGGAGGCCATAATGTTGAGGGAATTAGCTATGAGGGCAAATCTTTTTCTGATAGCATCTCATATTCCGGGCCAAGCAAAATATTTGATTATTTATGTATTTATATTATTTTATTTATTGACATTTGTTTATTGGGAAAGTCAAGCTGGGCCAAATTATACCCATTTTCAGTGGAGGCCCAAGGAAAAAAGCTCTAATACTATTCCAATACTATTACAAAAACATAAGATGAACATTGTTTCAATATTGTTACATTACAAATAACATAACACGAATGAGATACAATGTAAAAATGATTAATTTACATGCTTAATGTCATAGTATTAACATAAAATAACCAAAATACATATTAAATGTCAAGACACACATACTTAATGAGACACTTAGTGATGTACAATGTATAGAATGTACAAGAATAGGCATTTGTAGTACTGAAATGATAGAGCACCACTTTATAGTAAATGTTTCTTGAAAGTTAGATATATGTAGAAAGAAAAAGGAGTAAGAGTTACTGAGAAATTAAGTAACCGATGTAAGAAAAGTAAGAGAGAAGATAAAAATAGCAGTAAGGGAAGCGCGAGTAGAATACGTAGGAATGATTAGAGGTAAGGGGTGAAACAGAAGGATGCAGATTAGGTGAGGTAGAAAACTGGCTGTTTAGCCAGGACTGGAGCAGGAGCCAATTCACTTGCAGACAAGTTAAATCCTTGTTTGCTGGTACTACACCAGTGGTCTCTAGGGTTGATAGTGGCATAGAACATTTACAATCTCTGGGAAAACTCTTAGCTGGGCAGAAAAAAAAATCCTTCACTGTGGGAGTCTTTGTTGTGACCTTTTTGCATTCCTGAACAACACCACATTCAGAAGCTTCTACTCCCTGATAATCCATCTGGGACAGTGTCTCAGGGATGGCACACTGAATTCCCTTATGCTTTTCTCCCATTTGGCATTATTCCCCAAGCTCATTCAGAAAGTAAAGTTCAAAAGTCCAAAGTCATTCACACATCCCCATTTTGGCTTCTGTAAGTTTGGTTTCCCTGACCAACATCACATTCAGAAACTTCTGCTCCCTGATAATCCCTCTGGGACAGTGTCTTGGGGATACTTTAGTCCAGAAATGACCCACAGAATTCCCTTAAGCTTTTCTCCCATTTGGCCTTTTGCTCAAGCTCATTCTAAAAGTAAAGTTCAAAAGACCAAAGTCATTCTCATGGTTCCATTTTGGCTTCTCTAAGTTTGGCTCCCCCTGCTGTGACTTTATCTTCAGGAGAAGCCTTTGTGCTTGATGATCTTCAGACCCTGTTTATTCGTCAATATGAAGCCATACAGACCTTTGTTCCTTTCATCTAAATGTTTGTTTTCTCCATTTCTCTTACTGGTCAAGGTTGCTCCATACCTGCCATGGGTTGTCCATATCCTTTCCTCTGACCAAAGACCCAGTATCAACAGAAGTTATAAGAGTTAGTGGACATAATTTTTGGTCAGGGAGCTGAAAGGTTAATTCAGTTACTCATTTGGTAAAGTCTACCTTTCAGCATGGTCATCAAGGGTTCCACAGTGCTTCACTGTACAAAGCTTTAAATAGAGGTAACTTTCTCATTTAACCTCCATTTTAGAACCCAGTAATTCCCTGGCACTTGAATTTTATATTGGAGAAGTTGACATTACCACCACCTTCAAATATGTTTCTAGTTTGGGACTAAAGTACATATTTTGGAAAACATTTTCTGATGACGATAATTTCAGCCGAAAAAATCTTGGACCAGGTAAATCTTAGGTCCACTTCATAATTATAACAGGATTTAAAACTGTTAAGTTAGTCCTTCAGAATGCAGTTCCTAATATAAATATAAAGTTCAACTAATTCAAAAGACAATCATAAGGCCTTCTTCAGCAGTTTTAAGAGGCTTAGTAGTAACAAATAATTCTGTGTTGAAATTTCTCTAACGGTACCTTCTTTATTCACCCCAAGGGTATTACTAATATTCATGATGACACATTCTCTTTCAGTTTCACCTCAAACACACTGCCTTCTCTCCAATCCATTCACCCTCACAATTCTCTTTTCAGAATAAAGGATCAAGTCTTTTTGGAAATTTCATGTATTAAAAACACCACCCCTGGATGCCTCCTGAGAACCAATACATTCCGCCTAGCAAACCCCTTCCAGCTAAACTTTAACCTGAGACTTTCCACTGGTTATTTTTATGAGTTTTGGGAGAGCAGCTGTTGTTGTGTCCTTCTATAAAAGTGGCAATTCTAATGAAATGAAAGATACAGGCGTATCAGTCTCACTATTATTATTTGCAATGATATGAAATGCATTATAGCTGAACTAACAAACAGCAATATAGTTTCCCTCACATCAGTGTTAAAAATGAGAGCGGCTAGACTTTAGGATTACTATTATTTTTAGTTGTTTAATATCAAGTTAATGAGTAGTCAAAGTATTAATTTATATAATAAAATATTTATTGTATTATTATATAATTAATTTATTTAAAATAATTTATATATGTTTTTACGTGTTTGTGTTACTCGTGACGTTTTATATTAAACTGTTATTTGATAATAATCCTGAGCTGTCCGGTGTATCGCTTTTCTCTACACAGTGCTTTTTTGATTATTAGTTGTGGTTGCACTGTTGGTTTCGTTTGCTGTTTACTAATTTATTTTAATAGTTACAGCTGCCCTGACTTGAATTTGTTTTCTCCTCTTTGCTGAAATGAGGATATGGCAGCTGTAGCTATTTCTTTTAATAGCTACACTTTCCTGAAGTGAACGTTTGCTCTCCACTTTGTGGAGATGGTCTAAACTGAAAGTTTAATATGTCGCATTAGTAATAGACAGAAATCCTTAGTGATTTACCAGAAAATCAAAAATTTTGTAAGTGACAGGGCAAAAATGTGAATTGAGAGGCATGTTTACTGACAGTAAAGCTGATTGTACTGCTGCTAAACATACCTTTCAAATCTCCAGCTTTTTGCAGAATGGTCCTGTTTTAACTCATATTTTGCACAGTTCTTCATAAAGTATATTTCCATGTAGTCATTGAGGATATCCCAGTAGAAAGCCTAGGCACTCTACAATAGTTTAGAGGCCAGACTTGTTTCTTTTGGGATATGCTTAATTTATAATAATGAATACACTGAGTGGGCTCTGAAATTAGCATGCATATTTTTGAATACTTATGGCTTTTTATAGTATAATCAACCTCTTATCCCTGACTACACTCTAGTTTGGCATTAGGAAAGGTAGATCATGTCTGCCCAACTTGACTGAGCACTTTAAAAGGATTAATGAGACCATGGATAAGAGGTATACAGTTCACACTACTTACCAAGACCTTGCTAAGATTGTTGACACTATCCTCCATGCTGGAATAATTGACAAACTCTCCCAGCTCAACATGCACTCATACATATTTTGCTGACTAGGTAACTGGCTTTTGACATAACCCATGTAATAAAGATCTTGAATATTTTGCCCCATTTACCATAAGCACTGTAATGTGCATACTTCTTTACTTCTACAATGATTTGGATTTCATTTAAAACTTTATTTTTTTATTTTATAGCACTAACACTAATAGACATCTGCTAAACAAAGCAGTGCAGTCTCACAATGAAAATAGACTTGGCATTAAAACTTCTCTGCCCTTTAAAGTAAACTCACATTAATTGAAACAGCATTGAAACCCACATTCAAAGAAAATGCATCCGGCCATGATGGCAGATAAAGATTACCTTTGGGCTATTTACAAATCATAGGCCCCTTGTACATGAAACATAATACCTTCCTGATTGTATTACATTATATTCCTTGTATAATAGCACACTTGTTAGAGTGCATTCTAAAATTATTGTTTTGAACATTTTTCCAGTAAAAGAATGAAACAAAATGCGTGAACCAATAACAAAACTGTCCAATTCAGATTATTTCCATCATAAAAGTCTACTCAAACTTCTACAATCCACCAGTATCAGTAACTATGCACAATCTCTGCAGAAGTAAAACTCATCTAAATAATTCCACATTAAAGAGATCTGTAACTAATGAAGAGGTTGCTGCTAGCAAACAACTTTATATTTCATTGTTTCATCTACAAATAAAGTGCCTGTTGCCCTTAAGGAATAAATTGTCTATGTTACATTAAAAAATGATAAGTTAGTAATATTGCAACAGGGAATGGATGGCAAACTGATAACAGGTTCATAGTTACTCGGTATCTCCACCAAAGAGGGCATTCTCAGGACTGCAGCACCCCCTTTAAAACAACAGTACAGTATCAACAATCCATCTACATACTGTGGGAGTAGAACCCACAGCCTTCTGCATGAAAAGCAAGTATTCTACCTGTTGTGATACTAACACAAACAGACTTGGCATAAGCAGCAGTAAACTTTTTATTTAACATTCATTTACCAAGAAAGTCTGACTTGGAACAAAGCCAATTTTCAGCAGAGGCCCAAGGAGAAACACTCTAGATGTATGCCTTTGTGACATGAGAGGAAACACACAGAAATGCAGGAAGGGCATGCAGACTTCACACAGAAGACACCCTAACCAAGAATTGAATGGGAGAACCTTTTGCTGTGAGGCAACAATGCTACCACTGCACCATTCTTTCTTCTCACTCCCTGAAGAACTATGCAGCACAAGAAACCTGGAAAAGCCAAAATTTATTGGGGGGACAAAGGCCCAAAACCAGGGACACATTTTAAACTTTGCTGGTATAATCTTAGAAAAGTTACTAAAATAAAATGTTGTTACCATGCACTTCCTTAAAGCTAGAAAGACTGAAACGTAAACGTCTATCATTGTTTAGTGAATTCATTCTAACTAATTTGCTAGATAACCACACATTTTAAGACTAACAAACCAAAGAGCCAAACATTTCAACTGAACATTGGTGGTGTGGGTAGGGAATTCAACCTTTTGCTCCTTGAACCCAAGGTGCAGGGTTCACTTGTAAATAGACTTACTTTCATTTGAACGTGCAGCAGATGTAGATAATAGATACAGCTTACTTTCATAGCAGGCAGCAGAGAAAATGCTTGCTTGAATGAATCACACAACACCTCCTTATAAAGGACAGCTACTTGTAAATAGACTTACTTTAATTGCTTAAATTGTAAAATAAACAGGCACACACACACACACACACACACACACACACACACACACACACACACACACACACACACACACACCTGCAGGAAGGAATTGGCTAATCACACAACTCCTCCTTAGCTGCTTGTAAATAGACTTACTTTCATTCACAACAGAAATAAGAAAATGCTTGCTTGAACGGGTGGCAAATGCGGATTGCTTAAATTGTAAAATAAACAGGCAGCAGATTTACTTACATACAGTTCTTTTGACCCAGACTAACAGAAATAAGTTCTCGAGCTTGCTCAAATTGTAAAATAAATAGAGAACTTAGTGGACAGTATCAGTTGCCCTGGACTTACTTATACACAGCCCCAGACTTACTTTCAAGGCAGGGACAGCAGTTAAAATAAAAAAAAACAGAAATAAGTTCTCGAATTTGCTTAAATTGTAAAATAAAATGCTTGCTTGAATGAATAGCAGCCAAGAGAACTTAGAGCACAGCCAGCTTGAACAGACAGCAGCAGATAATACACACAGCTTGCTTAGCTAAACGGACAGCAAAAAATTGTAAAATAAACAGATAGCAGCAGATAATGCACACAGTTCTTTTGGCCCTAGAATTACTTATACACAGCAAATACACACAGTTCATTTGGCCCTGGACTTACTTTCACAGCAGTGACAGCAGATAAAATAGAAAAATACCACAGCCAACAGAAAGGGTAAAAAGATATGCCACTAAGCAGCGTACAGGCCCATTAGTTCTTTTTTTCTTACCTGGAGGTTTGCTAAGACATGTGGGCGGACTCTGCAAAACTTATCTTCACCATTGTTGTTTCCCTCCAAATAGTTCAAAATAAATTCTGATCAAGTCCAACAGAGAACAGGCACTAGCTGATGCCATCGCGCATGCATCTGTAGGCTGGTGGTGCTTGGTGATGTCAGCCATAAATTCAAATTGGCAAACTGATAATACAAAAAAAAAATAAATCGGGAATTAAAGGGGCCATTCAGGAATTCATGGCATCCCATTATTTTGCCCTCAAAACCGGTAAATACTGAGGAATTTGTTATGGTTGAGAGGTATGAGTACAGGATAAAAAAGGTCATGGCAAAGACCTGCTTTGCTAAATGTCAGAATCATCTTAAATGAAATGGGCAATTTAGAAGTTTTCTCTGCTTACAGAATGCTGATCAGTAAAATTTTTGTATATCCCTCCTTTCATTGTTGCAGATCTAATGGGCTAGCTGATGGTGTACCACTATTTGTAAAGGATCACCCAAAAGCCAGAAGCCAGGAAATCAACTCAGAACTAAAAAATACTCATTCAAGAAATAATTTCAGTGGGATTGAATGTAGTAAAATATATCATACAATATTGTTGCACTGCTATTCAAAAACAAGCACAATGATTGGACAGTCCAACCAGTGCACCTATTGTAAATTGAGCATGTACCAATAGAAAGAAGTCTGACTGCTCAAGACTTTTTAAGCAGCTGTCTTTCTATTAGAATATGCCAGTTTGCAAAAAAATGTGAGGAATATAGCAAACATTCAAAAGTCTGGGCAATTTAGAGGTATAATTACTAGCAATAAAATTGACCATACTGCCAGTAGCCATTTATATCTACTGCTCAGCCTTTTACAAAATGTTCCCAATTTTCCTAATATAGTGTGGCTATGCCTTACCTTAACGTTTTGCGTTAACATTTCTGAAGGTGAAAACAAAAAAGAGAGATTATACGCTTATCCTGCACTGCACTGATGTAAGTGTACAGACATAGGTATACATACACAGTATATTAGTATTTAGACCAAGAAGAAGAAGAACACTAAAGTGCCATTATACAATGAGATTATTTAAGAATGGTAAG
Organism: Protopterus annectens; assembly: GCF_019279795.1. Classification (NCBI taxonomy): domain Eukaryota; kingdom Metazoa; phylum Chordata; order Ceratodontiformes; family Protopteridae; genus Protopterus; species Protopterus annectens. The sequence continues at coordinate 1,609,070,190 of NC_056735.1, forward strand.
CAGTTTCATTCATAAATAATACCATTGTAGTAATCCGTGACTGTGTGTGGGTATATCAGGATTTACCCACAGTTGACTTTGTTTAACCACTTGGGCTTTGCACTTGTGGTCAAATCAAACCAACCATGCATAAATCTTGCTATACCGATACACAGTCATGGATGATTGATTAAATATAGTATAATGTAATATAGTATAATATAATATAATTAAGCAATAACCGATGACGTTGGTGTGGTATATTGAAGATTTACCCATGGTTGGTGTGGTTTAATCATGAGGGAAAAGCCCAAGTGATTAAATAAAGCCAACCATGGGTAAATCTTCAATATAGCACACCATGGAGTCAGTTATTTGCTATTATACAATGACATTATTTAAGGGAAAAAATACTTACTTTTCTTAAATAATGTCTTTGTATAATGCCTCCATGGTGCCCTTCCATGTTTTTCCGGCATCCTGGGGCTTTGTCTGATGTACTGCGCATGTGTATGGGACTTGTGTTCCCACACTTATGCAGTGCTGTGCAAAGGAAGCAACGAAGAAAGGAAGATCTCTGTTGTTTTTTTTTTAATCAAAAAAAAAAAAAAAGAAAAGAAAATGGGAGACTTTTAACATTCGGGAGAGCCGAGACAGACAAAATAAAAGGGTAATAAGAAGCCTATCCCAGACTCATACTTTCAAAATCTCTCTTAAACACTACCTTACCCACGTCACTACATGCCCCTGTAATCTCCCCACTCTAACCTAGTACACATCTTGGTCTCTTCATATCTCTCTTATCATCCTTTCTTACAGCTTACTACTCATCTTTTCCTCCCTCCCTATTTCCTGTCTAACCTCCTCTTCTCCTTACTTCTTCCTGCCACCTTTTACCTTTAACCTTATGACCTGCTCTTTTATACCTAACTCTTGACTGTATTAATTCTTTTTTAATTCTGTCTTTTGTCCCACACATATTTAGTGCAAATTTCTTATTTATATATTTGTATTAACAGTTTTATTTATGATAGTTTGAATATTTACAACAGTTTGACATATTCTTTAAATTGTCTTCTATATTGTATTGTATATAACACATTACTCTGTGGAGATTTTCTCCTCAGGCCTCCACTGAAAATGGACATGTATCCAGTCGGACTATCCTGGTCAACAAATGTAAAATAAATAAATAATAATAATAATAATAATAATAATAATAATAATAAATAATCGGGTACTTCTTTTAGTTTTGCAAAATGTACCTGATTATCCTTTTATTTTTCTCTGCCCCATCTCCCTCATTCATTTGAGGTCTTCTCTTTTCCAATTTCATTAAAAAAGGTACAAAAGTAAAAAAAAAAAAATCATGAGATATACTAATGGGAAAAAGACCGGGTGTCCGAACCTTTTTCTGTTGGTATATTCTCGGATTTACAACGGGCATGCTGGTTGGTCTGGCCAATCAGCGTGCTCATTTTTGAATATTAATGGCCAGTCATTGTATAATGTAATATAATATAATATAATATAAAGTAATATAATATAACATAATATAATATAACATAATTTGAGGTTTCTGACTAAAATCCAGTATGCAAATATTGGTGAAAGTACAATCATTATCAGGATTTTAACTAACCATAGAATGACTTGGTAAACACTAAATATGCCCAAATATTAATTACCTATGTTAATCACAAAAATATGAAACCACTAGATACCAGCCTCTTAGATGTCATGCTAACAAACCTATTATCTTTCTGCTCCCTGCCATGCTTACACCCATAACTAAATTATCCTTCCTAGGCTTTACCAGTGGAAATTATAAACCAGTAAATGACATATTTATGAAAACAAACTGAGATAATATCTTCAGTAACTCAAATAAGTCTGCTCAGGATAATGTCAACATATTATATGATATTGTTAACTTCTGCATTCATGAGCATATACTGGTAAGAAATCAACACACAAATTAAACATTACACTAATAAAACATATGACAGACAAAAAGGTATACTTTGCTTTCAAAATTACCGCAGGTCTAAAATATTTCAGAAAACCGAAAGGGCAAAATGGAATGCAGCAATGAATTGATTACCCAGCTACAAGATATAGCAAGTGTGTTTGCAGAAAAAAGATTTTGCAATCATCACAATAAGCACGCAATAAGGAAAGTAGTATGTCAGAGTGCTGTAGATACATAAGGAGTGATGCCTTGAATAACTACAGATGTGATAACTACTGCCATGAGTAAGAAGAAAAAACTCAAGTTTCATTAGACCAGACACAAGCCTGGTGGTGTCCAATACAGAATCAATGAATCCTGACTAGACACCTGTCATGTTAGAGGCATAGATTCATAGACTGTTCCCCATCCACTTGCATAGGTTGTGCTTAAACTGGATAATAGACTCAGCTTCAGATGGATGGGATGCCTGTTCCATAGGAGTAGCAGTCTCTGGGACACATAGCTGTCTTTCCAGTATGTTTTTTATGTCACAGGGAAAATTCAGGTCCTTAGACCTTGTATTTCTGGTACTCTTTGACTTATAAATGTGTAGGAGATTCATAAATGTGGGGTTTGCAGATGTCTTGTAAGCCAGGCATAGTTCATCCTTCAACAATCTATAGGAAACTGAGTAGTGGGAATGGACTTTAGGCCGCTCTGCATCAGACAGGTTTGTTGCACCTTGTATTTCTTTTATAAGGAACCTTTAAGGTTGCTGCATATGCCTGGTCAGGTACATATCAAAGGGAGCATTGTACTCTATGATTGGTCTGATAAGGGCAGAATTCAGTGGGATAATGACCTCTTTGGACCTAGATGCCATGGCATTACTTATGAGTTGTACAACATAAAAGGATTTCCTCACCACTGTGGCCACGTAGTGGTAAAAGTTAAGGCTACTGTCTGTGTGCATGCCAAGATCCCTGACCACTGGCTCAACTCTTAGGGGTGTATTATCAATATGGTAATTAGCCGGTATGGTTTATTTCCAAAAGGGTACAATTGCACATTTCTTAGCATTGAGTTTAACAACATGGCTTTGACACCATTTATTAATCAGAGATCGACCTTCTTGAAGAATGCCAGTGTCTGCAGGGGACTTGATGATAACCCCCAGTTTACAATCATCTACAAATTTAATCAGCCATAAACTTTCAGTATTTGCTTCCATATCAGAGAATTAGATGCCAAAAAGGAGTGGGTCTAATACCGAGCCCTGGAGGACTCTGCTAGGGCCTGGCCTCTTAGTGGAGGTGGCCTTGCCTATTTTGATCTCCTAGGTGCTATCAGTAAGCCAGTTGGCTGTCCAGTGGGTGATAAAAGAGTTTATACCTAAATTTGTGAGCTTGTCTATAATGTCTGAGTGGGGTATTGCATCAAAATCCTTGGCCAGGTCAAAATAAGTTGTGTGCATAGCCTTACCTTCATCCAATGCTTTGGTAACCCTCTCAAAAATAGTCCATCAGATTTTATCGGCATGACCTTCCTGTAACAAAGCTGAACTGTCATGGGTGCAGCATTTGCAGGTTATGTATGTCCTCATTTATGATGTCCCTGATGATTCTTGCCATGGCCTTACATATGCGTCTGATAAGACTTATGAGCCTGTAGTTACCCAAATCAGTGGTTGGACATCCTTTGTGCAGGGAGAATGACTGTAGCCATTTTCCATTCCTTGGACACTAAACCTGACTGAAGGCTCCAGCTGAAAAGCAATTCAAGTGGACCAGAGAAGTCATATTTCATGCTACTTATTAAAACATCCCAGGATGTTATCGGGGCCCATCGATGCAGTTTTTACATTTGGAAAGTGCATTAATGACCTGTTCTCTGGTAATGGTTCGGGGATTGTGTTATGTTGTATTTCCTTTGGACTATCAGGGCAGAGTGGTGTAAGAAATTTGAGGTGAAACTGTCAGCCAAAAGATTGGCAGTGGCCTCTGATTCAGCATGGGTGATGCCATTTACAATAAGTTCTGCATGTGTTGTGTATTTCCTCTGAGGTTATGGGCATAGCTGTAGAAAGCTTTGTGGTTGTCCTTTGCCTGAGAAACTATTTTTTAACTTCAAATTTACCCTTGAAGTATTAATTAACCCTCTTACCAGCCTGTCTAAATTGGTCAGGGAGCTTTTAATATGTATGGCTTTGTTCCTCCTACACTTGGCCAAGATTTGTTTTCTTTTGTTATATAACCAACTGATAGTGTGATTCCACCAGAATGTCTTGTCTTTCCAGTTTATCATATTCTTAATATGAGTCAACACAGCTTGCTCTATACAGCAATCAATACAGCTATACAGAGATTTTGTAAATAGCTCAGTGTATTCTATGGTGTTTATTGAGTCTGGGGGTGCTTGGAATTTAGCCAAAGTGTTGCTTAGTAGAGAGAGGTTAGCCTTGGAATAGTTCCTAAAGGTTTTTGTTTTTTCTGGATCCCTGGATTTAATTTTTATTTCAAGTAATACTGCCTTATGGTCAGATTTGATGAGCAAAGATACTACATTGGATGAGAAACACCCCCCCCCATGTTCATGAGTACAACATCAAGGATATCTGTACCCCTGATAGGAGAATAGACCAACTGTTCCAGGATGTTGTTATTGACAAAGTTTAGGAATCGCTGGGCTTGTGAATTAGAAGTGGTGTAGGGTTCCCCAATCTATAGATGGGTAGTTGAGATCTCCCATGAATATCTTATTGGATAGAATGTTGAGGGACTCATTGAGATAGATAGTATGGGTTTCCTGGGACATGGAGGGGTGACCTGTATGTTGCAAGGATATGGTACAGCACCATGTTTATTGTGAGTTGCATATGTATGAGTTCCAGTGAATAATACACTTTAATTAGTCTGGATGTAAGATTAATCTTAATATAGACTGGTACTCCCTCACCTTTAGTTCCCTGCTGTGCAGTAGAAGGTCCAAAGGTGTGAAAGGCATTATAACCTTACATTGCTGGGGTACTCTCAGAAACTTTAAAACCATATCTTAATTATTGCACAGATGCCTACACTCTCCAGGGAGAGGAAGCTTTGCAGGGAGTGTAGTTTCTTGTTAAGACTTCTAGCATTGAGCAACACCACCATCAGATATTCCTTTACATGTTCAGTTAATTTGGTAAGCTTATCATTTTGGCATTGCATAAGAAAAGCACTATGGAGGTTGAAAAGTTCTTTGCCAATGCAGACCATTCATGACAAAGCAGCATTGTCTGTCAACCAGGTCCCCCCAGACTTTCAAATATTGTGCCTGCCTGGATTGACACCAGAAGCTTAGCCAATTGTTAAAATCAATAATTTTCTGTTGGTAACGTCATCATCCTTGGAGAAGGTAGTATGCTGCTTAGTCCTTGGCTCCTACCTACCTGAGACACGTAATCAGCAAGCTTAATCATGTCTCACTTCATATAGTCAAGGAAGGTATGTCTCAGGTCATTAACACCCACGTGGGCTATGACAGAGTCATACTGGTACCTGTGGTTGGGTCTATATTAAAGACCAAAAGTTTAAAATTATGAACACTCTAAAGATCAAAACTGCTGGACATTGAAGTGCTTTTTTTGAGATCGCATTACAGTGAAGATCAGAATATTTGCCCTTTCCTCACTGAAGTGCGATCTCAGAGTTGGAATATATTTTGGGGGGGGGGGGTTGGGGGCACAGCCCCCCCCCCATAATAATGATTTTGAGATCCAGCATTTTTGCGATTTTAAACTTTCGGTCTTCTAATATAGACCCCCTGTGGTTCAATGACCTGAGTGCCTGTGTGACTTGATGGATCTTAGCCCCAGAAAGACAGCTAACTGTGACTCTCTCCTTACTCAGTCTGGTGAGGGGAACATCGGTGTGCCTGACTATAGAACCATCAATGACCATTAAATTTGGTGGTATGCTAGTTTGCCTTAAGGTCTTAGTAGTGGAGGCATTGGATACAGTATTACTGTGTGTAGCTGTGGGCGGTGTTCTAACAGAGTGTTTATATGATAGCTGAGGACCCTTTTTTGATTGTGCTGTGCAGGAGATCTTGGTGTTTTAAGAAGGTTACCTGTAAGTGCCTCAGCATAAGTAGTTTTATGTGTAGGGTCTTTGCCCTGTGCAGTATGCATTCTGCAAGTGTCACTGACAACCTCTTTAGGATTAGTTTTGATTGTAAGGCAGAGTTTTGCCTCCAGCATTAAAGTGTATTTCCATATCTCTCATACTATATCTGTTTTATCAAGAATAAGTGGGTTGTCAGTGCACATGAGGCAATTGCTAGAACGCCTCAGAATACCCATCTCAACCAGACTGGCCACAGAGAGAGAGTCAGGAAGTGCATATCCATGGCAACCAATCTACTAGGGAGGAGTGAGGAAAACTTAAATACTGAACAAGTCAATAAGACAAGAACTGTTCGATGGTAGAAGAATATATACTGCTCGTTCCACAGGACAATAGTTATCACCAGTTTATTAAAAATCACAATTCGGCCGTAAATAACAATTCCAGTTGAGCGCTTTCGGCTGTACCCCAGCCTTCATCAGAACAACTGACATATTTAAAAAGTGGTATATATACACAGCTACTCACAATCAATCAATTAGATAACTGATCAAGTGAAAAAACGCCAAAAAATGTTTAAATGTTTAAAGATACATAATACAAAAAACTATGTTACACTAAACACTGTTCCCAATATAAACAAAAGAGTTGTTTGCCATTTTTAACATTTTTAACACTTTTCAACACTTTTTAACACATTCAACTCACATGTAGAATTTTTTGTTTATATTGGGAACAGTGTTTAGTGTAACATAGTTTTTTGTATTATGTATCTTTAAACATTTAAACATTTTTTGGCGTTTTTTCACTTGATCAATTATCTAATTGATTGATTGTGAGTAGCTGTGTATATATACCACTTTTTAAATATGTCAGTTGTTCTGATGAAGGCTGGGGTACAGCCGAAAGCACTCAACTGGAATTGTTATTTACGGCCGAATTGTGATTTTTAATAAACTGGTGATAACTATTGTCCTGTGGAACGAGCAGTATATATTCTTCTACCATCAAACAGTTCTTGTGTTGTTTTCTTACATCTTTGTGGTAAGTCAATAAGACAAGCAACTCAATGAGCAACACCCAGATATGAGCAAATTAGATACTCTAGTAGTTAAATAAATAAATGAATAACACGCTAGCCAAAAGAAGAAGAAGAAGGTGGATGTGGATTTGAGCTGTGTTGACAAGCTATGGGGGTGCCAATGCAGAAAGAGGAGATTTAAATCAGAATCACTGAAGTTTAAACCAATCAGTCTGCTAGTAGTCTGTGCAAAATCTTGGAGATAGTGATAACAGATGTTTTCTAAAATGGTGCAGAAGATCTATTTCTGTTAAGACATGGAAAAGCATGGATTAGTTAAGAAGAAACCTTGCCTTCTGAATCTTTTAAAAAACCTTGTGTTTTGAATCTTGAGACAATCTATAAAGAGGTAACATCAGTAACAGCAGTACTTGACAAAGTTAGATAACCATACTCTATAGCCCATCTAATTGTAATGGGCATGTTTGTACTTCATCACTCCAGCTCACTATTGAATACAGCGCTGCATTTTGTAACCTTATAAACAATAACTGAAATAATGCTGAAAAAAATAAGATGGATCTTTATTAGAACATTTTGACTTATTTAAAAGGATTCCAAAACTCTCATTGTATTCTGTTTTCTTTAGGTTGTTTAGAGGTGACATTACCTGTTCTATAGGGAATGTGCAATCTTTTCTTATTTGAAAGTATATGCCAGGAATACACCTCTGGGGGAGTTGATACCAGCCAAGGGAGCACAGTAATAAAAATAAATGTCAGTAATAGAGAATAATGTGAAATACCCTTACCATTACAGTTAGAAAAATCAAATCATATTTCCTTCAAAAATAATCTTGCTAGATATACATTCATATGTATATGCACCTATGTGTGTGCATGCATTCATGCATATTTCCATCAGTTTAAATAAATGTAAATGTGTGCAGTGCCACACAAGAAATTTAGTAGGTTCATAGGTTCTTAGGTGTTTACTAGGCTAATGACCACAGGGGCCTTTTTAAGCCAATCCATGCATCCCAAATCTCTGACAAGTTCTGATACGCTTGTTAAGTGTAAGCATGGGCCTGGGAGATGAGCCATTTACAGGTTGCCTATATTCATTAGAAACATAGGTGCCAAACCAGGGATGAATTTCTGGTTCCCTATCCAATTGCCCAAGTTGCACTTGAATTGGGTTAGGGAGAAACTCTGCTTTACATGGATGGAGAGCCTGTTCCGTAGATGATGTAGTCTCTGGGATGCATAGCTGTCTTTCAAGGAGGTCCTATTTGTATCACAGGCAAGGTTAAAGTTTTTAGAACAGGTAATTCTGGTACTGTTTGTTTTGTGGATAAGCAGGAGGTCCATCAGAGTGGGGTCTGACAATGCCCTGTATGCCAGGCATAGAGCTCCCCTCAAAAGCCTGTAGGAGACAAAATACAGGGATAGGGCCTTGGGCCAGTCTACATAGGACATTTTACTTATGCCCTGTACTCTTTTAATGATGAACCTCTGTGGATGTTCCAATTGTTGGATATGCCTGGTTAGGTACATAACAAAGGGGGCATTCTACTCAATGATAGGTCTGATGAATGCCAAATACAGTGGAGCAATGACTTCCTTAGACTTAGATGCCATACCTTTGTTTATAAGTTGCTCAATATAGAATGATTTCCTCACTGCTGTAGACACATGATGGTCAAAGGCTAGATTACTATCTATGTGCGTCCCTAACTCCCTGACTACTGGGTCATCTCTAAGGGGTGTGTTGTCAATATGATATTTACCAGGAAGGGATGACTTCACAAAGGATACAATTATGCATTTCTTGGCATTTAGTTTGAGTCCATGGCTCTGACACCAGTTGTTTGTCTGTGTCAGCCCCTCCTGGAGAGCATTTGTGTCAGTGTGGGATTCAATGACACCTCCTAATTTGCAATCATCTGCAAATTTAATCAGCCAGAGACCACTGACATTGGTCTTGACTTCTGGGAAGTAAATGGCAAAAAGGAGAAGTCCAAGGACTGATTCCTGCGGGACTCCACTTGTGATTGGCCTCTTTGTAGAGGAATTATAACTTACTGGGTCCTGTCTGTGAGCCAGTTGGCTATCCACTGGGTGACATACGAGTTTGTACCTAACCTCCTGTGTATTTCAACAATGCCCGAGTGGGGTATTGTGTCAAATGCCTTGGCCAGGTCAAGGTAGGCAGTGTGATCCATTTTCCCTCATCCATTGTTTTGGTTACCTTCTCAAAGAAGTCCACCAGGTTGAGTAGGCATGATCTGCCCTTAACAAAACCAAACTGGGTTGGGTCCAGTGTCTGGAGGTTTACTATATCCCTACTGATCATATCCATAATAATTCTTTCCATGGCTTTACTTATAAGACTGAGACCTAATAGTCTGTAGTTTCCAGGGTCTGTAGATGGCCCACCTTTGTGCAAAGGGATGACTGTTGCTATTCTCCATTCATGAGGCACAACGCCAGTTTGCAGGCTACAGTTAAATAGTAAATTCAGAGGCCCTGCTAGGTTATGTTTCATGCTATTTAGAAGGCATCCTAAGATATTGTCTGGGCCCATTGATGCAGTGTTCCCGGTCTTAGAGAAAGCATTAAGGACCTCTTTCTTAGTTATAGAAGGGGAAGTTATATTTGATGGTATTTCCTGAGGAAAGGCTGAGGGGGAGAAGGGGGTAAAGCTGGAGCTGAATTTATCAGCCAGGAGGTTTGTAAGATTGTCTGGCTCAGTATAGGTAGCTCCATTTACAGTGAGCTCTGCACACAATTGTGTATTGCCTTTGAGATTATGGACATGGCTAAAGAATGCTTTGTGGATGTCCTTGGCCTTGGAGGCCCAACTTATCTCAAATTTGGTTTTGGTAGACTTTATTTGCCCTCTGAGTTGTTTGCTTAGTTTGATGAGAACACTTTAATCCTGCTACATGCTGCACCTCCAAATGTTGCCATGATATTCATCATTCTGTTATACAGCCTATTGATTTTGTGAGTCTACCAGGGTGGCTTGTTTTTTGAGTTAGTTCTGTACTTCTTGCTGGTGGGTACAACTGCCTCTATACAGCTATTAACATGCTTGTACAAGATTTCTGAGAACAGTTCTGCATAGGCACCAGTGTTCTCATGGTTTATGGGGGCTTGAAATTTTGCCAGATTATTACTTAATAGCAGGAGGTTAGCTTTAGAGTAGTTCTTAAATATTCTAGGTTTAGCTGGGGGTCCAGGTTTTATTTTTCTATAAAGGAGATCATTTTGTGGTCTGACCTTACCAGGGAAGACATTACAGTAGGTGGTGTGCAGCAGTCTCTCATATTAGCGAGGACCAGATCCAGTATGGTTGCACTCCTGGTCGGTGTATTGACTATCTGGTCCAGGGAGTTTGTGTTTACAAAATCCAGGAATCTCTGTGAATGCACATTTGGTGTTGTATAGGATTCCCAGTTAATAGTGTGGTGATTAAAGTCACCCAGGAATATGGTATTGAGTTGGATGGTTAGTGTTTCTAATAAGTTTAAATGCATGGTATGGGTTTCCTGGTCATAGATGGGGACCTATAGCTTGCAAGGAAGTGGGTATTGGATTTTGCCTGTGGTGATCTGAACATGCAGCAGCTCAAGTGCACTGTCCTGTTTGACCAGTCTTGAAGTATATTTATTTTTGATGTAAATAGAGACACTTCCACTTTTAGTCCCTGCCTGTTAAGTAGCTGGTCTAAATGTGTGGAAGGCATTATAACCTTGCACTGTTGGTGTGCCCTCCATGGCTTTAAACCATGTCTCATTGACCACACAGATGTCAGCACTCTTTAGGCTAAAGAGAGCTTCTAGGGAGTGGAGTTTTTTGTTTAGACACCTAGCATTGAGCAGTAATACCTTTAGATTTTCTTGGTTTTGGTTTGCTATGTCAGGCAAATACTGCACCCCCTTAGAATGACTAAGAATGTTAAAGATATAGATAGATAGATAGATAGATAGATAGATAGATAGATAGATAGATAGATAGATAGATAGATGAATGGAGATACTTTTGCAAGGAAGATTGTTATTTAAGGGAGGTTGCATGAATCAAAATTACTCTGTCTGGGATGAACTTCATATGCATTATAAGACAGTTCATGACTAACTACACAAATATTATAATTGCAATGAAAATAGTTTAATGTCAACATCAGTCTGTCAGTACCAAATGCAAGACTAAAAATTGGGTAACATTCTTTCTTCTCCTAAACACAAAAAATTGAAGATAGTTCTCTGGTTCTGAGAGAAACTCTAATGCCTTTAAAAAACTTAACATGGGAAAAAATGGAGGAAGAAAACAAAGCACTTCTTATATAAAACTAATTATATTATTTACAGGTCCTTTGCACTGTGCACAAATTGCTGGCAAGACAAACTTTTATGTCAAGCTACCTAAAATCTTAACCCTTCCTTCCCCCACCATCCTGACATACAGGAGCAGTATATCTGGTCTGCTTACCTGGTTTTCTGTTGAAAATTCTCAAAAAGGGAAATTCTCTGTACATTCCCCACTTTTCCCATCATACTTTCAGTTAGTCCAATTATCTCATAACCTAAAATACACCTTGTGTGAAATTCCTCTACCCCACATATAACCTCTCCAGTTTAGGTTCGAAAATTTAAGCTCTTAAGTTACCTGCCTGAAGCAGTTCCAAAAACAAACTAGAAACCACAGCTTTCTACCTCAACTGTAGGTGTTCCTTCTACTGTAATATAGCCACACTTTGAATATTTTTTTACAACAATCTGTTTTTTAAAAAGTGAATTGCTCCTTATCATTTAAAGTATTACTACAGGGCAGGTGAGCATACACTCAGGTTAGATTTTTCTGACTGTAGGAACTTACTTTGGCCACCAGGAGGCAGCACAATGCCAGCAGACTACCATATTCCTTGTTGTTTTAACTAACAATAGTACCAATAGCTTTTATTTCCTAACCGGGAAAAGCCGAAAGAAAGAGAGAGAGAGAGAGAGAGAGAGAGAGTACCAATAGCTTTTATTTAATGTTATTTTAACTCTCAATATTATATGTAGGTTTAATGTTGTCAGCCACATTCTAGAGTGCTATTTATCCCCTAGTACATTTCTGTACCCTTTGGCTCCTCTTTGTAAATTTATATCTGCAATATTTCCATCTCTGGCATTCTCTCTTCTTACCTCTTCAGCTCTGATTTTCACAGTTGCTTCCTTTCTGATTGTTATTTTCAGTGCTGTTTCCTGCTGCTGACCTGGCCCTGCCAGTACTGGTTCCAACCAGCTAGGCCACTGTGGCAGCCATCTCTACTCTCTCTTCAACCCCTCCCCCAGTTTCTTTCATTTTTCTTTTCTGTCCAACCCCTCCCCCAGACTCTTTAACTTTCTCTTCCTTCTTTTGGTGCCATATTTACTTCTCTGAACCACTCTAATCCTTTCCCTATACCACTGCTAGAACGTCCCTTACCCCCCTTGCATACTTTCCTCTGAAATTACCTTCCACTCCACTGATTATTTTTTTTTTTATTCATTGACCTTGATTCTTCCTTCCCTTGACTCTACCCGCTCAGTTCGCCCTGCAGGCTCACTCCGCTCCTCTACCCTGCCCCCAAATTTCACCCGCCCCAGTACCTCTACACTTATACTTCGTTAGCCACTCCTACCACTTCCACTATCCAATCCAAACTACCCATCATACCCCAAAATCCCCTTCCACAGTTCACCCATTAAAGTAAGCCTACCATTCAGAGTTTACTGCCAAACACTACTTATCCTGATAAACAATTAACCAAATCAAATAAACTAACTTCCCAACTTAACTCACCCCTTACTACCATCCTAAAACCAACATCATGACCCTCAAGCCTCTATCCCTACTTACTCAAATAATACTTCTAATTACCTTTACTTACCTAAACTATATCACCCAACCTACTAATGCAAACCACTCCCCCCATTTCACACCACTACCCCATCCTCTACAAAGTACACATTTACTGTTAACCTTATATCTCCCAGTCTCTACCCCCTGACTACTAGCATGCTCTTCCCCTATAGACTCCTACCTAACTCTAAAAACACTGTTCCCATCTACACTAGTCTAATGTCCACAAAACTGTCTACCTGTATACTACAACCCAAACAAACCAAATATGTCATACATCATTTATCTCTGTCCTTCTCTCCAGGGACATTCACCCAAACCCAGGCCCCTCTACCACATTAAATGCAGCCCCCCAACCCCCCAAGCAATAGGCAAACCCCTCCACTTCTCAGCTCTGAATACTCAGAGCCTATGTAACAAAATTCCAAACTTTCATGCCTGGCTTCTACATAACCAGCCCTATATTCTCTCTATCTCAGAAACCTGGCTTAAGCCCCACCTAAAAGATTCTGAACTAACTCCTCCCAACTACTGCATGTTAAGGAATAACAGAACACAAAAAAGGGGGGTGGTGTAGCACTCCTTTACTCAGTGTCCCTCTTAGTCACCCATTTATAGCAAACCCTTTCCCAAATTTGGCAAGGCAGAAATGACACCAGCCTACTCCACCTAAACAAGCATATTTGTTCTCTCCCTCTATATTTCCCTGGAGACAATATCTTATCCCTTGAAGATATTGTCTTCTGAGTCTCCGCCAACATTACTCACAAAACCATAATCCTGAGGACGTGAACATAAACTGGGCCACAATCCAATCTCCCACTAACTCGCTCAATATTAACTTATATAACTTTATGCAACTAATAAATTCCACTACCATGCCTTCCAAGAACTCCATTACTAGAAGTACAATAGACTGGATTCTAGTATCCCATCCTCACTATATCTCTGATAGTGGTATTCTCCCAGTCCCACTAGCTGACCATTTCCCCACTTTTGCTCACCATCTCCTTAAATGCACTAAAAAGCACAAACTGGAACCCATTAAAGACTCTTCCCCAGATAATGCTCTCTCCTACTATAACTCTACTTTCACAAGCCTGCTCAACTCCTTTACCCCTCTAAAAACAAAATGTACAAAAAGTAACCTGTACCCTGGTTAACAAAAAACACCTTAGCTACTATGCGACTCCATGACAAAGCCTGTACACGTTACCATAAAAATAAAACCACTATCATCCTTAATGAATATAAAACACTACGAAATAAAGTAAAAAAAGTATTACTTCAGACTGCAAAGCCTATTTTTCCACTCTCCAAGCCAACCACAACACCAGTCCCAAACTATTTTGGAAAGGAATCTCATCTCTCCTCAATCCAGGAAAAAAAGGAAAACCCTTGCCCTAACCCAGATGCCTCTGACATGGACTTAGCCACCTAATTTAACTCTTTCTTCATAGAATCCATAAGCAAGCTAACATTGTCCTTCACCAACACCTCTGTGACCCCTCCTCAGCCTGAACCCATCCCTTCCTCCCCTAGCATCCCTTGACCCCAACCCTCCACCCTTCTCTATCAATCCCATCTCTATATCCACCATATAAAAAAATTCTCCTAAAATTAAAACCTGGTTCCAATGCCCCTGATGAAATGCCCTCCTACTTCCTAAAAGTAGCCACAGAAGCCATTGCTCTCCCTACCAGCATACTAATTAATTGGTCTGTCTCAGAAAGCCAGGTCACCCAGCTCTGGAAGAAAGCCTTTAATATTCTTCTGCATAAAGGAGGCAATAATAGTGACATTCCAAAACTTCCACCCTATTGCTATCGTATCCCCTATTTCTCAGCTTCTTGAAAAATGTATCCACCAACAACTCTTACCCTGTCTCATCAACAACCAGCTTCTTATCCCCACACAACATGGATTTAGACCCGGTCATAGCACCTCCACTGATTGAAAAAATTAACAAAGCCCACGATTCCAGCCATTTCGTGTCCACCCTTCTCCTTGACCTCTCCAAGATGTTTGACACCATTTCCCACAACCTGCTTCTTAATAAACTTTCCAAACTAAACCTATCCCCTTCCTGTACCAAGTGGTTCTCCAACTACCTTACAAGCAGACAACAAGCAGTCAAATGGAATAAAGCCACTTCACCCTTCCTTAATATTCCTACAGGTGTCCCCCAAGGTTCCATTTTAGGCCCCCTACTATTCAATATATTCATTAACCACTTCTACCAAGCCATTCCAAACTCCAGCCTCATCCAATATGCCAACAATTCTACCATTATCTGCTTCTCCCCTTCTATCCCCACTCTAAATAAGCTTATCCAGAGTGCCTTCTCCTCTACTGAGCAGTGGATGCTAGACAACCATCTGGCTCTTAATGCAACCAAAACTAAACTTATGTTATTCACCACCTCCAAAACCTCCTCCGTAGATAAACATTCATTCATTATCACCAGCAAAAACAATACTCCCCTGGAAATAATCTCTGACACTAAACTACTATGAGTACTCATAGATGATCAACTAAAATTCAACAAACATTTACAAGTAAATATAAAAAAAAAAAAAAAAAAAAAACACAAAAAACCTGTTATGCTATACCGCCATAATCATTATATCTCTCCTTCCACCAGGCTCATACTAGCCAATACTTATCTCATCCCATCCCTCCTATATGATGCATCTATCCTCACCAACCTGCAATCCTCCCTCAAAACAAAACTGTCCTCTTGCTATAACATGATATCAAAATTTGCAGCAGGTCACAGAGCCACTTCTCACCATTGTAACTCTCTTCACCAACTAAAGTGACTTGAGCTACATAACCTCCTCACTTATACCCAACTCATCCAAGCACATAAACTCATTTACAACCCCTCTCTTCATCCCTCCCTAGCCACTACCTTTGAAATGCATGAACCAGAATGACTTCTAAGCTCTAATTCCCAAAAATTAATTAAATTGCACAAACCCACACGTCCAGCTGGGAATCACCTAATGTCCTTCTCTCTTGCTCACCTCTGGAATTCTCTACCATCTCCCATCTGCATCACTAGCAGTCTCTCCTCATTAAAAGCCTTGCTGCACTCACACCTAACTTCACAATGAAAGTGCTCCTGTTCCCATCCTACCTAATCCTTCTAATACCACGTCCTACTCTCCTTGAACTAAATATGCCATCACTGCCTCCTATAGTTCCACAGCTCTGTTGAACTATTTGACCAGCTACTTAACAGTTACCCTATGCTGCTACTTTTGTAAAATTAAAGTGCTTTTATTGCTGTTTAATGAACTATACTGATGTATTCTGTCATTGTTAACCTTTTCTTATTATATTTACTTTGTATTCCTATGAGATAATCTGTAATGTAAATGTGCAATGTGTACTATGTACTTGTATTTTTCTGAAGCTTTTCTCCCCAGGACTCCATTGAAAACATGCTCCTTGTGGCCCAATGGACTATCCTGACTAACAAACTGCAAATAAATAAATAAATAAAATGTAATTAAAATCCCCCTCCTCCACATTCAGATGATTGCCATCCTTCTTCAAAGTGCTAATAGCTTCTAAACATTCCATCTGCAGATGTAGAAGCTATCCTAATACTCCATTCTTCTCAAACACCTCTCCACCACCCAACTCACTCCCAGCCACATGTCTTGAATTCCTAAAGCAGAGAATCCATGATTTATGTATGTGTTCCCCTGTTCTCCCATTAGAATATACCATCCCAATCTATGTGGTATGAAATGTCATACCTGTAGCAGCCCATACACATCCTGCATTCCAGAGCACTTTTTGAAAAATAAATTTAAAAAGCATAAGATAAATAAATGTAAATATTTTGTGAACAATAAAAGCTATTAAAAATGTACAAATAGCAATGTTTCCACTAAGAAGTAGTCTTTGCAGTGATAACAATCAGTGCATTCACAATCTGTTCCATGAATACTGCAATAAATTCATACTACCCCAAATTATATTTTTTTAAACTTTCACAAAAAATTCATCTCTTGAAAACTATACAACCTAGACATACATTGTTAGAATTTTTTTGTTAATCAGACATAAGCTTTCATAAGACAACAAGAAGTGAATGTTTATTGATATATTTACAGAAATATGAAAACATATTTTTATTTGTATAATTAGCAATACAAATAATACTGCATACCTCTTAAAATGTGCAACTTACAGTGTAAATATTAAATACAGTTTTCTTCAACATCTAAAGTTTCACATAATGTCATGCAACAGTTTGTAAGTCACTTGGATTTTTAGATATTAAGTATATATGGAAACATTGCTTTTTTATTTACGAACAATTACAGTGTCGAGTTGCCAGCCCGGCACCCAACCTTCCACAGAAGGCACACACACACATGCCTAGGGCCAATTTAGAGTGTCCAATCACCTACAGCATGTCTTTGGGTTGTGGGAGGAAACCGGACTACCCGGAGGAAACCCACATGACCACAGGGAGGGCATGCAGACTCCACAGAGAAGGCACCCTAGCCGAGGATCGAACCAGTGAACCTCTTGCTGTGAGGTGGCAATGCTAACTGCTGCACCACTGTGGCTGCCCATTAAAATCTATGTCTCTATGGTGTGAAAATATGAGCATAGATATGAGAATATGAATAACAAGTGGCAAACAAAGATTAATTTCTCCACTGCAGAAGATACTAGACTAACAGTCTTGGTGTCATGTTGTTGCTAACTACTACTGCCTATTAGTAGCTGGCGAGATGCTTAGTTAAAGAACCAAGACATAAAAAAGTTCTGTACGCCATAAGGGGGTATGGGTGAGAACTAAAAGTATAACAAAAAGGTATTTTAGGCTTGAGTGCCTTAAAGCACTTTCTCTTTAATTATCCCACCTCTCTTGCATTGAACTTCAATTTCTTGTATCAACACAATGTCAACTATCTTTTACACATTTCAAAGGAACCCTGTCCATCTTAATAGGGTTATTAATTCTTCACACATTCTATGTAGCAGCCATAATTTTCTGAAAATTCTCCCTTGCCTTTATTATTTGACTTCCCTGCACCATACTTCCAGAGCTAAACCATAAAGGTCCTTGAGTGGACCTTAAAAAGGCCATCTGTGATCCTCAAAGCAGTGTTCATTCATAGTCACAATAAACCATCCTTACAACCATGGCAGCCTTAGTTCTTTGAATAAGATTTGCTATTTAACCCCTCCCCCCAAGTTATCCTACTCCCATGGCCCACTGCTGTCTCCACCCCCAAGTTATCCTACTCCCATGGCCCACTGCTATCCCCACCCCCTAGTTATCCTACTCCCTTGGCCCACTGCTATCCCCACCCCCTAGTTATCCTACTCCCTTGGCCCACTGCTATCCCCACCCCCTAGTTATCCTACTCCCTTGGCCCACTGCTATCCCCACCCCCTAGTTATCCTACTCCCTTGGCCCACTGTTATCCCCTAGTCCAATACAACTCCCCAGAAGCAGCATAAGATTATCTTCTGTCATTCCCAAAAAACATTCCTGCAAACATTTTCCCTACAATAACCTGAAAAATATATCAAAATGCAAACAGTGTTACCTATTACACCTACATCAGCTTTCCAATGAGGAATGGATGACCAGTAATGAAGCTGTGTAATGGATAACCAAACAATAACATTATCCACGCATTCATTCTTGTTGACTAAGTAGAACAGAAAGGGAATAAACTTGCTACAGCAATTGTCATCACCACTTTTTAATATCCCTATGGCAAAAACAAAATACCCACTCTATACCTCATAAGCCTTTCATAAAACAATTCTCAATTCACAATAAGTGAATCCTGCATTTAGCTACACACTTAAATTGTAATATATAGAATAAAATAAAACTAGCATAACAAAACCATAGCAATCAATATAGTCCAGATCTGTTCTTCAGTTGCCCAGTGGCTAGTGAGCTATGAAAGGCAATTACCTAGTCATTATTTGAAAAACATACCTAATCTGGAGTTTAACAGTTCATATTTGCACAAGGTCCCGTCTTTTCTAGGTCAGCCCTATACATGGAAGTCTGTCACAACCAGTAAGAAAGATGTCACAGTTGACTATTTTGTCTGTTTGCTACCTTTCAACCCTCCATATATGAGTTTGATATAGCAGCAGAAGAAAGAATGAAAAGAGAAACTCAGAAAGCAAAAGATCAAGTGGGAATATCCCAATGGGCCAATTCCCACTGACATATAACCCACTGGAATGTTGATTCATCCTACTGAACGCAGACCAGAACTGCACTCACTCAACACATCCTGTGTTTGTACCAGACTCTTCTTATCAGCTGTTATCAAGTTCAGCTGTACATGATGTACCTGACCTTATAGGTTTTCTTCCGACATCTCTTAACACTTTAAGATACATTTACTCAAACTCGGCCCCTCCTCCATTGATCACCATTATCTGCCCAGCTCTATGGCCTGAAGAAAGGAAAGAACACTGACTATGACAGTCACAGCATTAACTATATCAATAAAATAAGGATCCCTAATGATGTCTTTGCAGCGGGCTCTTCCATGATGCAGGGTTTTTGTTTTGGAATATTGGATCCAGTATCTTTTTCCAAATGCTAACTACTATCATGTGACTCCCCAGACTGTGTGCTCCTTTTGTCAGTCTTCTTGGTGCAACTAACTGTTTATTTACCCTTTCATCTTTTTTATTAAGTCTAATAACCTCTTCTAAGCTTGTTCTCTACTATTTAAAATAAAAGATGGCTGGATGGATAGACTAGTGTCATCATATTGTCTTCATCCATAAATTCCTTATGGCATGGTAGAGCTGAGCATGCTTCCTGTGCACAACCAGTGAAAAGTCCTTCATAATATTAACTTTCCAGTCTGCTAACTTCAGACCCTTTGTAAGTATTGCATTTTGTATTAGTCATTCTTTTATCATGAAGCTGTGCTATATGAAGATGAGCTGGTGAGGGCTCTCATCTCTGGCAATCTGTGAACACGATCCACCTTCATTCAAGCCCAGATTGAACATGGCTAATTTGCTTCAGCCATCTTTCTGGAAATTGAAACCATCTGTACATTTAGCTTCCTCTTTCATGCCAGAAGTTAACATATTGTCATACCTGGTATGATTTCTAGGCCCTCCTGCAGAGTATCCACCATTACATCTAGCTCAGCTGTTTCTTATTTTACCTTGTTGCAGCCTTTTCCAACTTACTGTTTCTCTGCTCAGAACCCTGCACAGACATCTATAACATCTCTGTTGCCCCATGACAAATACATTCAGGGACAGGTTTTCTAGCTTGTCAAATATGCAGTATAATTTATTTCAAAATCTTTTGCTTGGAAGGAAAAACACTCTCTTTAGTGCAAAAATTCTAATTGCTACATACAATGACAGCAGCAACTAGAATCCCTGGAAAAAAATCCATTCCCATCCAAATAAATAAATAAATAAATATCAAATATCAGTTCTGACAGTACAGCAATAAAGTTATGCTATTGTATTCTCTCAGGTTCACCCGTTCCCCCCATCCCCTTTAATCCTAGATTTTGCAAATAACAAATATTAAGTTTGCATAGGTATGTGAACTTGTTGCATTACATTGACATTTATAGACTATATAGAAAGCATGACAGCTGTCATGCCCATAGATTTAAGCATAACTACGCTAAATGCAAATGATAGTCCTACAGTGAACCTGACCCACTCTTCTACATATCCCATCATTATGAATGCATCACTGCTGATGCAAGGTTTGGCCCATATGTCTTCATGTGGTGGTACTATAGGCTGAATAGGTTACTTTTGGAAGATTTTTGTGACATAAACATAAATATCTCTATTTATAATTAGTATTACTGATACTATCATTTATGAAGAGTTTATGGAAGCCATATCCGGCAACTAGTCTAATTAAAATACATTTATCAGCAATGTTTTGATATCCCTTTTTTTCTTCCCTAGGTATGCTGACTATATTTATTAAATTTCCATTGCACACAAGAAAAGCAAGACTGGCTGTATTCTATTAATTTATCTCCACAACTTTTCATCTCCACATATTTGGTGGAGGCATCTGCCTTCATATTTATTTATTTTTTATTTTATTTTACATTTGTTAACCGGGGGTGTCTGACTGAGCCAAAAAGGCCCTTTTTCAGCAGATGCCCAGGGAGAAAAGCTCCACAAAGAAAAATTACAGACACATTTAATTATTTAGACATGATCAGTATACACAAATTACAAGAGACATGTTTTTACAGTGGTATGCGGCACACCAACAGTTACAGTGGAGAGAACAAACAAAAAAATATTAATTTAAAAATAAAGGTAATTAATAGATTTGTGGTGTACAGCTGAAATTTGGAACATAGGTAGAATACATACATAGTACACAAGTACAGTACATACATTGTAGATTAGCCAGTGTTTGTGAGTAAGATTGAAAACTATTATCAAGTACTCTAGATTTAGTATGTGTACCTTATCCGCTTTCACTTGCCTTGGGAGCAATCATGGCACTGCCAGCTTTGCTTGAGATGTTGCTTGATGAGGTCTTTAAAGGAGGCTTTGGATGATGTATTTTGAATACTAGTAGGGACAGAGTTCTATTTTTTAGCCACTGAACTACTATATAGCTCATCTCCAAAGCTATTGTAGCTGTTGGTGATTTCTAGTAGTAGTTTGCTTGATGATCTAAGAGGCCTTTTGACTGAGTGATGTTGTTCTAGGTTTTTGAGGGCAGGACACTTATTGGGGTGGTAACAGATAGAATGACAGAGGCAGAGCTGATTGTAAGTTAGGAGGTTGGGCAGTTCAAGCCAGTGGAGCTGTCTCAAAGCAGTACAGGGATGAGTTCTATATGAGGAATTTGCAGCAAAGCGGGCAATTCTGTTATAGCAGGCTTCCATTTTTCTTAGTTCAGTTTTGTTGAGATTAGTCAGAATGGGGGATGCATAGAGTAGGGTGGATAGAAGTTAGGAGCGAGCAATGGCTGGTCTTGTGTTTTAGGTAAGAAATGGTTTGATACGGTAGAGTGATCCCAGTTTGGCATGTACTTTTTAATAGTTAAGTTGAGATGACTATCAAATTTAGGTGGGAGTCTATGGTTATTCCCAATAGCTTAACCTGTTCTACTGGAGCGATTGGAGTAGCATTTGTGGAGTAGATAGTGAATTGACTGTTAGTGTTTTTGTTAGAACTGGTTATAATCATTAGCTGAGTTTTCTTTGGATTGAGGCTAGATTGGGCTTTGGTAAGGTAGTTTTCAACGTCAGAGAATGCTAGTTGAGTTGTTTGCAGGAGGGTGAGAACATTTTGTGCAGCACAGATTAAGGTAGTGTCATCTGCATACTGAATGATAGATGCATGCTGTGTGGAGGTATGGAGGTCATTTGTGAAGAATGTGAATAGTAGTGGTCCTAAGATAGAACCCTGTGGGACTCCTATAGTTATGGGCAGCTGAGGAGAGAGAGAATTTTCGGATTTCACAGCCTGGTACCTGTCAGTTAAGTAGCTTTGGAACCAGGTAAGAGTGGAATTTGATAGATGATATTGGTTTAGTTTGTTTAGCAGGATTTGGTGTGAGACTGTGTCAAATGCTTTGGACATATCCAAAAAAAGAGTTGACACCTGTAGGCCTTCATTTTCGAGATGGAATGAGAAAGAGATATCACCTAGACAGCCATTTTAGCTATGTCTTATTTCCCACCCTCTAAAGCAGCTGATGGGTGTGACTACAATAGCAGTCTTCCCCCCTCCCTGTTGATATACATGCTTCTTTGTATGCTCTGCCCTGGCTATAGATTCTGCTTCTCAAGCATGTAGATGCCGCAGCATATGTGCTGATGCTGTTTCTTTACTATGATGCCCAGTCTCCATTCAATGTCAGCCCAGCAGTGGATTGTACTGCTAACCATCCCAGCACCCCAGTACTGGTCACTGACTCCAGTCTTTCTGTATTGACCTTCCATCTTCTGAGTTACAAATCAAATCTGGGTCACCTGGGTTACAAACAGAGCTTCATCATTCTGCACTATGAAAATATCATAACCAGCAATGTTTTCATTATCTTTCAGACAGTAATTTCATTTTCAGTAATGTTGTTGCTGTTAAAGAGATGATAGTATAATATAGCATGCGAGAATTATGTGTAATGAGGTTGTGAATATGACTTATTTCTAAATATGACTTATGCAGGAAATAATGCACTATTACCTGTCAGTCTTTGATTGGGTACAGCAACACTTTGAAATACAGTCTGTGACAGAAGAGGTAGATATGCAGGTCAGCACCTATGTTACTTTTACCTGGATCTGGATAAGTCAAAGAACAGAAAGACAGTATATTTCTGTGTGTGTGTGTGTGTGTGTGTGTGTGTGTGTGTGTGTGTGTGTGTGTGTGTGTGTGTGTGTGTGTGTGTGTGTGTGTGTGTGTGTGTGTGTGTGTGTGTGTGTGTGTGTGTGTGTGTGTGTGTGTGTGTTGTGTGCGTGTGTGTATTCCAGGACGCAAAACCATGTTGGAAAGGAAATGACATTTTTTTCCTCATTCCTTTTGGTTGTATAGTGAAACCATGGTGGAAGGATGATGACAGCTTTTCCTTTTCTCATTTGTGGTATAGCCTCAGTGTTAGTATGTATAAGTATTGGGAATAGAGAGTGCAGTTCTACAAAAGTATAGACAACGTCCTTGCTAATAATATTCAAAAGAAGCTATCCAGACATAATATTAACAACATTGACAAACCCTTTTCCTTTAAAGAGTTAAAAGAACAAATAAAAAAATCTTAAGACAAAAAAAGGCACCAGGCTGGATGGTCTAATTCTGGAATTTTACAGACTTTTACCTGATAACATCTTGAACATCTTACTCAATGCATTCCAAGAAGTTAAAACTATAGCAAACATCTCACCCTCATGGAAATATTCTATGATCTCTCCCATCTTAAAACCAAATAAAGAACCCAACCTTTGCACATCATACAGGCTCATTTCTTTGCTTAACATTGATTACAAGATATTCATGTCTATTTTAGCAGACAGATTAAATACTATTCTTTCAATATTAATGCCTGAAGAACAAACAGGTTTGTCAAAAACAGAAAGGTACAAGACAATGTAATTAGATTACTGTCCTTAATAGACTTAGCAAACAAGAAAAAATGAGCTTTCTATTGTAAGCCTTGACATAGATAAATCTTTTGACTCCCTAAGTTGGCCATATCTGTTTAAAGCGCTGCAAAAAATACACTTTCTCCCAAACATTATAGTATTAATTAAAAACCTATATGAAAAGTCCATAGCCTATGTAAGGATTGGATCTTGTCTATCTAGCCCATTCAAAATATTAAGAGGTGCTAAACAGGGGTGCCCCTCTCCCCATTAGTCTTTGCCCTGACTATTGAACCTCTTGCAAATTATGTTAAAGGATATAAAGTGTCAGACAAATTATCCCCCAAGATACAGCTGTTTGCTGGTGACCCACTAATAACTTCTAATAATATTGAAAATTCAGTAGATCACCTATTGCATAATCTAGACTTCTTTGCAAACATCTCTGGTCTAAACTTCAATCAAAATAAAACTGGCACTTCTAATGAATGAAAATGTTACTATGAGACTTAGATCAAAAAGAGACATAAACTGGGAGGGCATGCATTTTAAATATCTAAGTATCGTTATTGAATCTAATTATAAAAAAAGCACTCTCATCATATGTCATTTGTGAATATTAATATGATCCATAGGCTTGGCTTACAAATATAAGAGAACTATATGTTATGTGGATATTATAATGAAGACCAGCGGAAAACAACTGTAGGCACCAAATAACCATATAAGACCAGAACCAACAGCTGGCACTGTGAACACAAGATGAAAATCAGGGCTGTGAATCCCAAAAACAGATTTTATTAAGCACTTTCATGCTTGTGAATCCAGCACTTCATCAGAATAAAATATACAAATTCCACAAGGCTTAAATACACTTCCTGTTAAGTGCACAATCAATTAGTATGCTAATAATTTAAAGGTGCGTACACATCTTAAAATATGTTTACAAATCAGAGGGGTGTGTATTTCAAAAAAACTATAAAAACATATAAATATTTGTATTTAGAAAACCAATACACTATTTATTAAACTTCCCATTATATTTAACTACTAATACATAAACTCAAGCATTAAACTAAAACAAAGGTCACATCTAAAAATAGAAAAATTGTCAAACAACCTTAACAATCATGTGTATATGTTGCATGGATACAAATTCAAGCAAAAACCGGGGATATCGCTAGTGGAAAATACTCACTCTATTTTTAAGGATAGGACCCAAGTTGACATGGTCATTCAATCCAGGGGGTGCCACTGCATTTAGTCTCAATTGTCAATACAACTCTCTCATGGCAATACTATTTTCCCAATAGCCCCACCTCACATTGTGTTTTACTATTGCAATTATATGAAAATGAAATTTGTTAAAGTGGGAACCGCTTAAAGTATGTTTGTACAGTGCATTGTTACAATTTTTTCATTGGAAGGGTATAAATGCTCGTACATTCTCTTACGAAATACCCTCTCAGTCATACCCACGTAGAAGGAGCAACAACTTTGACAGATAGCAATCCTTGCTATTACAATCACCTGTGTCAAGCTGTAAACTTTGTGGAGGATTACCCACAGTCACCTGTTGCTTGTCTAATATATAAGGACAATATTTACAAGCCCTACATTTTTTAATATCCTTCTTGTAACTGGATCTCAGTATTGGGTGTTCCAGCAGATATTTTAAATTAAATTCCGTTCTGTATACAAAATGTGGTGTTTCACCCAGTGTAGTAATCAATTCTGTATTGGAGTGAAAAATTACCCAGTTCTTGGTTACATTATTCCTCACTTCCCTACTAAAACTTTCGTAGTATAATACCATGGAGTCTACAAATGAGTTATTACCTCTTTGGTGATCCTGTGTCACAAGAAGTTCCTCAGTGCCAAGTAATGGTTTATATCTACAATCTCACTCTGAAAGAATGTTGTTAACACATGTAGTTAGTAATTCTGAGGGATATCCTCTCTCTCTCTCTCTCTCTCTCTTTCTCTCAACATGGCACATAATTTAGATATTTCTATTTTAAAATCATCCAACATAGAACACATTCTTGAAGCCCTAATCATTTGGCCTCTCACTAAATTTCTCTTGCTATATCTGGGGTGGTTACTTGTAAAATCTAAGTAAGTGTTGGAATGTGTGGGTTTTCTGTATAATTTTGAGCAACATTTGTTTTCCTCATAATTTTTATACAAGGTGACATTCAAGTAATTTATACTATCCTTTGAACAACTATGGGTAAACTTAAAATAAGAACAAGTGTTGCTCAAGTAATAAACAAATGTTTGCACTTCATCAGCGTTACCCTTCCATATCAAAAATATATCGTCCAAGTAATGTAGATAAGTGTGCCATTTATTGGAAAATCTAGAGGTCAATATAAATTGCTTCTCCCAAAAATACATAATTGGTGTAAATAGGTGTGCAACTCACACCCATTGCTATGCCTTTTTTCTGTTTAAAGTACTCCCCCTCAAATGTGAAAAAATAATTTTTTAATACAAATTCTATAAGAAGTATGATAAAATTTATCATACTGTTATTCAAATAGCTAAGTTCGATCAATGCGTGATAAAACAATTCAAGCCCTTCTTTGTGCGGAATGGATGGAAAAATATTAACAATATCAATAGTGACAAAAATCACTTCTTTCATATAATATTGATTTTTAACCTTCTTTAAAAAAATCCCAGGAGTCGATTAATATGTGGTGAATAGGTTTTAAAATATCTTTCAATATTCTATCAACAAATAACCCAAGAGGGTGGGAAGAACTGTTCTGAGAGGCCAAAATCAATCTAAATGGAGCCAATTAATATTCTTATGAATTTTAGGGATACTGAAAGCTACCGGTATCACTGGATGTTCGTTTAATAAAAAATTGAAAGTTGGTTCATTACTAACCCCCTGCATAAGGGAATCATCCAAAAAAATTTCAATCTTCCTATAAGAGATGTTGATATTGTTAAAAGAAACATGTTCATATGTGTCAATATCATACAAAATATTCCCTATAGCATCAATGTAGTCAGTCTCGTTCATCAAAACCATCTCCCCACCCTTGTCGGGCTTCGTCACCCTGATATTACTATCACTCCTTAAGTTGTAAAGTACAGATTCCTCTTCTTCACTAAGATTGTAAAAATAAGAAGTATAAGAATTATATTATTTATATATTTCCTGGGTGAAAATCTTTTCAAAACTGTCTATGGTGGGGTGGAGTGGAGGATTAAAAGTATTTTTCAGTCTAAAATTATTAACAAATAATGTTGTTCCCTCATTCTGCTTAAAGAGCAACTTAAAATTCAAATTTCTAGTTAATAATTTCAGTTCTGTCAATACTTTGACTATGTCAGTTTTGCGGTGGGGGACAATTTTTAACCCTTTTTGTAACAGTGAGAAATGGCAAGGGTCTACCACTAATTCTGTACAATTGCAGATATTAAACCCATTATAACTCACCATTTTTCCAACAAAGGCTTGGATAATCTTATTCTCAACTAAAAGTTGTCATTCTTCCTCCAAATTTTTTTCGGCCCTTGCTGATGTTGAAATACCCTCCCCGGGTTAGGGTAAAAAAATATTATTATTTTCTTGTGCTTTATTCCAGATCCTTTTAGATCTCCTAAGTTGGGGGTATAGGTTCATAGGTAGGTACTAGGCTATCGGCCCAAGGGTCTACATAAGCCTAGCCAGCAAGGTTCCCTGGCTTACGCCACCCAAAAAAGTTATTTTCCTGTGCCACTGTTGAGCAGAGACACAAAAGTGATCCCCGTGGTGTATTTCCTATTTCCCATCCACTCATCAAGACTTTTATTGAAGAGTGCTAATGAAGAACTTTGCTTAACATAGATGGGTAGCCTTTTCTAGAGTATGGGAAGTCTCTGAGACAGGAATCTATCCCTCCAGCATGTATTGTTTATTGTGGTGACAAGGTTTAGGTCCCTAGAGCATGTAGCTCGGAGGGATTGGGATTTCTTTAGGTGTAGCATGTCCAACAGCTCTGGGTTTGACATAGCTTTATATGTTAGGCAGAGATTACCTCGGAGTAGGCGATATGCTATGGAGTAAAGCTGGAGTTTTTTGAGATGGTCAGTGTAGGGCATTTGTTTGAGGCCAGTAATCCTCTTTGTGAGGTACTTCTGTGGCCTTTCCAGCTGCTGCAGATGTATTGTGAGGCACATTCCAAAAGGGGCGTTGTCCTCTATAATGGGTCTAATGAGTGTCGAGTAGAGAGGGACAATTACCTCTTTTTTCCTGGATGAGAACCCTTTTATGATGAGGTGTGCCACATAGAAGGACTTCCTGACTACTGTGGTGATGTGACTATCAAAGGAGAGATTACTGTCCACCCGGGTCCCAATGTCTCTTATCACACATTCAGTGTTAAGTAGATTGCTGCCTATGTGGTAGTTCATGGGTACAGAGTTTTTACCAAAGGGGATGACACTGCACTTTTTGGCATTGAGCTTGAGGCCATGGCTCTGACACCAGGCATCTGTCTCAGCGAGGCCCTTCAGTAGGATGTCCACATCATTTGTAGTGGGTACATCATCAGGTAGTGGGTATGCTGAATTGTTAAGGTATTTTTTCTCATCCCTGGCTAACTTTTTTGGTTTTCTAATGATATTTTGTTTACTTTGTTCCTCTAACCTGTCAAATATACAATTATATTGGGCCTCAAATCCATTAAAGAAAACATCATCCAATAGCACTTTGTTTAAATCATTGATTTCACCAAAAGGTTTGTTAATCAAGTTATTATTATTTCTAATTATAAACTGCAGTAGTTCTATCCCATGTCTGTCGAACATACATAAAAGGTCATCTAATTCTTTCTGTCCTCTGCACATTCCATTCAGAAATTTGTACATATACAGACCTTTGGGTACTCTTTTATGTTTTATGGATTCAGTCAAAAAAGTGTTAATGCATTGTAAGGTGCGAACCTTACTAAGTTTTCTTTCAAAACTCCACAATAATTCTTGATAGTTACCATTGCCTGTATCTCCCACGTTAGAATTAGTATTCTCTACAGTAAAAGAAAGTGACTTATTAAGCCACATATCAAGGTCAAAAGAGAGTATTTTCCGCTAGTGATATCCCTGGTTTTTGCTTGGATTTGTATCCACATAACATATACACACGATTGTTAAGGTTGTTTGGTAATCGTTCTATTTTTAGATGTGACCTTTGCTTTAGTTTTAATGTTTGATTTTATGTATTAGTAGTTGAATAGAATGGGAAGTTTAATAGATAGGGTATTGGTTTTATAAATACAAACATTTATATGTTTTTATAGTTTTTTGAAATACACTCCCCTCTAATTTGTAAACATAATTTAAGATGTGTACGCACCTTTAAATTATTAGCATACTGTATTTAAGCCTTGTGGAACGTGTAAATTTTATTCTGATGAAGTGCTGGATTCACAAGCATGAAAGCACTTAATAAAATCTGTTTTTGGAATTAACAGCCCTGATTTTCATCTTGTGTTCACAGTGCCAGCTGTTGGTTTGGGTCTTATATGGTTAGTTGGTGCCTACAGCTCTTTTCCGCTGGTCTTGGTTATAAGTTTTGTTTTACAGTAGTAGTGGTTCCTCTGACACTCGAGGCTACTTCTGCAATTGTGGAGTATTTGCAAAGTTGATATTACATTTTTTACTTCACTTATTGGTCTGGGTGTTTTTTCCTAAAGTGGTATTTTTCTGATGTGTTCTATTTTCATGGCAGAAACTCTTGATATGAGTTCCTCAAACCAAGAGAATGGTTTTCCACCTCAATCAATGTTGGATACCCTACAACACCCCGGAGATAAGTTTAACCTCTCCCAATTGGTGAAACTACTTTCCCAACAGGTTTCACAGATGCAAAACTCCCTGGATAGACAACAGTTCCCAAGAACCTTTGGGCTTGGTTCTCAGCAGCTGTGCAGCATGACACCGGAAGTAAATGATGGAGTCATGAGGAGTAAAAAAGGAACATCAAAAACTGGAATGAACACTAACATCATTACCGAGACTAGTTCCATTCCTTATGGTCAATGGGAGATGAACCTTACAGACAATGTAAGAGACCTTGATACATGGCTGAATAAGTCACTTGAGAACATACTTCTCAACTGTCCCTGATTTTCAGGGACATCCCTGATTTTGACTGAAATTTTAGCTCTGTCCCTCTTAATCCCTCCTAAAACTAGTGACTTTTGGATGAAAGGTGGTGAATTACACTTAATAAATAATGACAATAATTAAGAGTTATATACTTTTACTTCAGAAAATGTGTATTAATTCATATGCTCTAATTCTGTCAATGTTTCAAGTTAATAGCACTAATATTTTAAAAGTGTCCCTGATTGTCCCTGATTTTTTTCTTGACTTGTCCCTGATTCTGTTGAACTTTGTCCCCGATTGGTTGAGAGGTCTGCTTGAGAATACTAATTCTAACATGGTAGATACACGCAATGGTAACTATCAAGAAACATTGCGGACTTTTAAAAGAAAACTTAGTAAGGTTCACTCCTTACAATGCAATAACGCTTTTTTGACTGAATCCATAAAACATAAAAGAGTACCCAAAGGTCTGTGTATGTACAAATTTCTGAATGGAATGTGCAGAGGACAGAAAGAATTAGATGACCTTTTATGTATGTTCGACAGACATGGGATAGAACTACTGCAGTTTATAATTAGAAATAATAATAATTTGATTAACAAATGTTTTGGTGAAATCAATGATTTAAACAAAGTGTTATTGGACAATGTTTTCTTTAATGGATTTGAGGCCCAATATAATTGTATATTTGACAGGGTAGAGGAACAACGTAAACAAAACATGATTAGAAAACAAAAAAGGTTAGCCAGGAATGAGAACGAATACCTTAAAAATTCACATACCCACTACCTAAGGCTTATTGGCATAGACAAGGTAATTCTAATAATGAGTTAGACACAGAAGGGGCAGCAGATTTTGGCCATGTTTCCAGAAATGGTAATAAAAATAGTGCTAACACCACTGCTTCTAATTATACACATGAGAGAAGGGCGGACTTTGACAATAATCAAGAGTATCCCCAATTTAGGAGATCCAAAAGGATCTGGAATAAAGCACAACAAAATAATAATAATAATTTTTCTAACCCCAGGGGAGAGGATTTCAACATCAACAAGGGCCGAAACAATTTTGGAGGAAGGACAGCAACTTTTAGTTGAGAATAAGATTATCCAAGCCTTTGGTGGTAAAATGATAAGTTGTAATGGGTTTAATATCTTTAATTATACAGAATTAGAGGTAGAACTATGCCACTTCTCACTATTACAAAAAGGGTTAAAATTTGTTCCCAACCGCAAAACTGACATAGTCAAAGTATTGACAGAACTGAAATTATTTACTAGAAAATTGAATTTTAAGTTGCTCTTTAAGCAAGATGAGGGACCAACATTATTTGTTAATAATTTTAGACTGAAAAATACTTTTAATCCTTTCACTCCACCCCACCATAGTAGGTTTTGAAAAGATTTGCACCCAGGAAATATATAAATCACATAATTATTATACTTCTAATTTTTGCAATCTTTGTGAAGAAGAGGAATCTGTACTTTACAACTTAAAGCATGATAGTAATATCAGGGTGACGAAGCCCATCAAGGGTGGGGGGATGGTTTTGATGACTAAGACTGACTATATCGATGCTATAGGGAATATTTTGTATGATACTGACACATACAAATCTGTTTCTTTTAATGAAATCAACTTCTCTTATAGGAAGATTGAATTATTTTTGGATGAGTCCCTTATGCAGGTGGTTATTAATGAACCAACTTTCAATTTTTTACTAAACGAACATCCAGTTATACCAGTAGCTTTCAGCATCCCTAAAATTCATAAGAATATTAATTGCCCCCCATTTAGATTGATTTTGGCCTCTCAGAACAGTTCTCCCCACCCATCTGGGCTATTTGTTGACAGAATATTGAAAGATATTTTAAAACCTATTCACCACATATTAACCGACTCCTGTGATTTTTTTTAAAGAAGATTAAAAATGAATATTGTATGAAAAAAGTGATTTTTGTCACTATTGATATTGTTAATCTTTTTCCATCCATTCTACACAAAGAAGGGCTTTAATTGTTTTATCAAGCATTGATCGAACTTAGCCATTTGAATAACAATTTGATAAATTTCATCATGCTTCTTATGAAATTTATGTTAAAACACAATTTTTTCATGTTTGAGGCAGAGTACTTTAAACAGAAAAAAGGTGCAGCAATGGGTGTGAGTTACGCACCCATTTATAACAACTTGGTTATGTATTAGTGGGAGAAACAATTTATATTGAACTCTAGATTTTCCATTAAAAGGCACACTTATCTACATTACTCGGATGATCTATTTTTGATATGGAAGGGTAATACTGACGAAGTGCATGCATTTGTTGATTATTTGAACAACACTTGTTCTTATTTTAAATTTACCCATAGTTGCTCAAAGGATAGTATAAATTACTTGGATGTCACCTTGCATAAAAATTATGAGGAAAACAAATTTTGCTCAAAATTATATAGAAAATCCACACATTCTAAAACTTACTTGGATTTTAGAAGTAACCACCCAAGATATATCAAGAGAAATTTAGCTAAAGGCCAAATGATCAGGGCTTCAAGAATTTGTTCTAAGTTAAATGATTTTAAAATAGTAATATCTAAATATGTGTCAAGTTTAGAGAGAGAGGCTATCCCTCAGAATTACTAACTACATGCACTAATAATATTCTTTCAGAGTGGGATTGTTGATATAAACCATTACTTGGCACTGAGAAACTTCTTGTGACACATGATCACCAAAGAGGTAATAGCTCATTTGTAGACTCCATGGTATTATACTACGGAAGTTTTAGTAGGGAAGTGAAGAATATTATATCCAAGAATTGGGTAATTTTTCACTCCAATACAGAATTGAATACTACACTGGGTGAAACACAACGCTTTGTATATAGAATGAAATTTAATTTAAAATATCTGTTAGAGCACCCAGTACTAAGATCCAGTCACAAGAAGGGTACTAAAAATGTGAGGCTTGTAAATATTGTCCTTATATATTAGACAAGCAACAGGTGGCTGTGGGTAATCCTCCACAATGCTTACAGCTTGATACAGGTGACTGTAATAGCAAGGGTTTAATATATATTGCTATCTGACAAAGTTGTTTCTCCTTCTACGTGGGTATGACTGAGAGGGTATTTCATAAAAGAATACATGAGCATTTATACACTCTCCAATGAAATAATTGCAACAATGCACTGTACAAATGTACTTTAAGCTGCTCCCACTTTAACAAATTTCATTTTGATATCATTGAAATAGTAAAACACAATGTGAGGGGGGCAATTGGGAAAATAGTATTACCATAAGAGAGTTGTATTGACGACTGATATTAAAAGCAGTGGCACCCCCTGGATTGAATGACCATGTCAACTTGGGTCCTATCCTTAAAAATAGAGCGAGTATTTTCTGCTAGCGATATCCCTGGTTTTTGCTTGGATTTGTATCCACACAACATATACACATGATTGTTAAGGTTGCTTGATAATCATTCTATTTTTAGATGTGACCTTTGTTTTAGTTTTAATGTTTCATATTATGTATTAGTAGTTAAATAGAATGGGACGTTTAATCGATTGGTTATTGGTTTTATAAATACAAACATTTATATGTTTTTATAGTTTTTTTTAAATACACTCCCCTCTGATTTATAAACATATTTTAAGATGTGTATGCACCTTTAAATTATTAGCATACTAATTGATTGTGCACTTAACAGGAAGTGTATTCAAGCCTTGTGGAATGTGTATATTTTATTCTGATGAAGTGCTGGATTCACAAGTATGAAAGCGCTTAATAAAATCTGTTTTTGGAATTAAAAGCCCTGATTTTCATCTTGTGTTCACAGTGCCAGCTGTTGGTTTTGGTCTTATGTGGATATTAAACTACTTGTGCAGAAGTGTGTGTTGAACTGGATGTTATGTATTGAGCTTCAAGAATGTAACCACAATGTACCCTACTGGAAAAGAACAGATGTATATAAACTATATTAATAGCAGAAGTTGGAACATACAGAGTTAACTTGCAAAATGTCAGGAAAATAAGTTAAAAGTGTTTTACAATGTGCTATAAAAAATCAGTGTCAGTGCAGCAAGCAGACACAATTTCTAAAGCTAGAGGTTTTCCTATTGACTGGAAACAGAAATAATTACTAGATTTCAAATGTAAAAGTGTTAATTGTTTTACGAATTCCAGTTTTAGGCAAACTTCTGAGAGATAGGTATTTTTCACAGAGTAATGTTAAATTCTGTTGGTATCTGTTTAGCCTGGGAACTGGAGGCAGGTGACAAATAGTGATGTCATCCAGCTGACCCAGCAGTAATGTTTTGATATTATAGGTTCATAGATTAGTACTAGGCTAACTGCCCTTGCGAGCCATTTTAAGCCTAGGCAATTATCCCTTGTGAGACTCAAACCCTGCACCTTGTGTTTGTAAGGCAAACACCTTAACCATTAGGCCACCTTTTCTCAAAGAAAATCTGGGCATTTTGTATCTTGTCTTTGGGCCTGAAAACATCCATTCAGTACTTCTCATCTGTATTTGCCTTGGTCTGTAAGATTTAAGTATAGTATTTCTTTTAGAGATAGTTAAGAATATAGTAATGATTAGTTTAGGTGTTTTCTGTATTTATTTGAGACTGTCCTGCAATGCTGTTTTAAAATATTTCCTGTGATTCTGAACTCTGTAGTCACTGTGCTGAGTGACTGAGTATTGTCTTGATCTTTTATTTATTATTAAATATATTTCAACTTTGTAATTGTGGCTGGTTTGTTTAGAGATATTTAAGCTCTTAGAGTACTTGCACATGTATTTGGTGACACTGTACAGGCCACTCTTAAATAGCCTTGCAAGTTTTGGTCACACTTACCATTTGGAAAATAGTAACATTACACAGTAAGATTGGGCATCTTTTGGGAAGGGCCTTAAAATAACTGATTAAGGGGTTCTGGTGTCAGTGCTAACTACTTTATGGTCTGGGCAGAAGGAGGCATAGATAATAAACATGTGCCAGCCTTTCTCAGGTGTGTGTTTGTATATAAGTCAAATCTCAAAGTGTGTATGTGTGTGTGTCAGTGTGGGCAAGGACATGAAGCACTGGTTGGACAAATAGAGTGTTGGGTGGACTTGGCTTAGAACCATGGCTAAGGACTCAACTCTATAGCTGTGCCAGTGGGGAGTTTTATTGGGGATCTGGAGAGAGAGCTAGAGAGAGAGAGAGAGAGAGAGAGAGACCAGCCCCCAGACTGACTGCGATCTCTGTGAGCTCTTAAGGGAAATTGTACTTTACTGTGTAGGTGTACTTGTCATCCTCCCGATGTGCACGTCCCTCACTGGTGCTAATGGTGAAGATTGAGGCTCCTTGATTACTTGGCCAGTGCAGGGGCATCATATATTAATTGGTCGGCAGTGGTGGGATATCCACATCACATATTAATTGGCTGAGAGTGATGAGTTAGTCACATCACATATTAATTGGCTTGTAGTGGTGTGGATACTGTATTCCTGTAGCCTGTGTACAGTGATAACTGAAGGTGTTTGTACTCTCAGTCAGCCACACAGTGAACATTCAGAGTTCATATCACAATTGTTTTATTTCTTTTTTTTTTTGTTAGCTTAGTTAGTTAGGGAGACCAGGTAAGCATGCCAGCAGAAGGAGTATGGCAAGCTGAAAAGGAGCCAGTTGGCTGAGATTTTCCAGGCTAAAGGACCGGTGCATGCCAGCCTGACTAAAGCAGACATGATTGCAGCTTTAGTCACAGCTGCATCAGAGAATAGCAATCAGGACAATCAGACTGTCTGTGGAGATGTACAGCTCTCAGAAAACAGACAGCTCAACCTTTCCACAGAGGACATAAAAATCTGTCTGGAGTTAAAGAGACTTGAGTTGGAGACCAAGCATCTGGAAATAGAAGCAGCAGAGAGACTGAGATATCTTGAGGCTGAGAAAAATGAGAATCTGGCATGCCTGGAAATTGAGGAGAAGGAGAGGCAGAGGCAACATGAAAAGGTGATGCTGACTCTTTGCCAGAGTCATGGAGGTAATGGGGAAGAGAGTAACCAAACCCCAGAAGCAATAAAGGTCAATAGCTTTCTTCCAAAATTTACAGAGGGGGGTAATTTTGATAGTTTCATCCATATGTTTGAAAGGGTATGTAAACAGTATAATGTTAACCAAGGGCTTTGGGTACGGTTCCTGACCCCCTTACTCCATGGAAAGCTGTATCTGTTCTTTCCACACTGTCTGACACTGATTGTTTAAATTATAATGTTGTAAAGAGCTGTTTGCTAGAATATTTTAAGTTAACACCTGAAGCTTATAGGAAAAAGTTTTGTGAGCATAGACGCAAGGCAGATGAAAGTATGTGTGAATATGTTGCTGAACTAAGCACTTATTTTCATAGGTGGATGTGTTGATGTCAGTTAACCACTTTTGAAGGGCTGGCAGACCTTTTGGTGAGGGAACAAGCCCTTAGCACTTTGCCTGAGGACA
This sequence comes from Protopterus annectens, assembly GCF_019279795.1. NCBI lineage: Eukaryota > Metazoa > Chordata > Ceratodontiformes > Protopteridae > Protopterus > Protopterus annectens. The sequence goes on from NC_056735.1 coordinate 1,609,106,845, forward strand.
TGAGAATCGGGTTAGCCTACAGACAATGCACTACTGTAGATGAGTTGGGGAAGAAGAAAGACTTATATACCTAGCAAGCAGGGTATAACTGCACAGGAAAGAGGCACCCAGTTCTTCTCATTGGTCTAAGGAAACCCATGTTGGCAGCCCAGACTGCCCCAATAGAGTCCGTCAGTAGCAAGGGAAGCCACTAGTCCAGGTGCATGTCCAGGACCTAGGGTTAAATGTTTTAAATGCAACCAGTGGGGCCATGTAGCATATAGATGTACATGGAGGCAAGGTGAGTAACAAAAGTTGGGACAGCCAGGAAGTAGGAATGACAAAATGCCAACAGTAGGTTCTCTTGAGAGAGCAAGGGTACCAAACTACCACAAGAGGTTATACCTATCTTAGTGAATGGGAACAAGGCCATTCCTAAGAGAGCCATAGCCTTTGGCCTAACCATTGTAAAACCTGCAATGGTTACAGAGGAGCACTACTTGCTTGGGCAGTTTACTCCATTCAGAGCTTTAGGATAGACCCCATTCCAAACACCTTTGGCTAGGGTTCACCTTAACTGGGAGGATGGAAAAGGAAGCCAGCAAGTAGGTGTGTTTGAGGATATTCTTGAAGATGCCCTGATAGGGCATCATTTTGATAATGCAGTACTGTGTGTGCATGCGTTACACACAGTCAGGCTTGGAGACAAGCATGTGGGTGTGGTAGCATGGGGAAGATCCAGACAGACCACACACTTGCAGCCAGGACTGGAGAAGTGGTTACTTCAGGGAGGGAGATACCCTGTAGCAGTGAGACTGAAGGTGAGCCATAGCTACTTGTGGGTACTGATGTTCCCTTTGACAGAGTGACTGCAAGGGCAAAGGTGAGTAGTATTACCAGGCTGACAGTGAGGCACTGCTGTCAGAGGATGCCAATCTTCCTGTAGAAGGGGAGCTGGGAAAGGTTACAAAGATAGCGCTAAGACAGGCTCAGCTCTCAGACCCTACATTACAAGGCCTGAGGGAGGTAGCTAGTGAGTCACCTGATTCTCAAGGGGAAGGGGGACTCTGTATACTGGGACAAAGGTTTACTGTATAGAGAGTGGATCCCTGAGGGAGTGCCAGAGGGTGAGAGAATACAGCAGTTGGTAGTGCCCAGAGCCTACTGTCTGGCATTTCTAGCCATAGCCCATGCTATTCCCTTCGCATGTCATATGGGCATAAAATGTACAAAGAGATGTATTATGCAGAACTTTTATTGGCCTGGAATTTCCGGAGATGTAACAGGATACTGAAGGATCTGTGAGTAGTGCCAAAAGGTAGGCAAGGCAGGAGACAAGGTGAGAGCTCCTTTGATGTCTTTGCCTGTGATTGAAGAGCCATTTCAGAGTGTAGCTATAGATATTGTGGGGCCTCTGAGTACCCTAAGTTCTAAAGGGAAAAAGTATATCCTAGTGTTAGTAGATGATGCTACCAAATACTCTGAGGCAGTGGCTCTGTCCTCCATTGAGGCAAAAAAGGTGGCAAATGGATTCCGGCGTGTAGCTCGCGAGACATATGCCTGCGAGCTACATCGCCGAAACCAAAGGGCTGCATCAGCACTTCGCCGTAGTGCGAAGTGACTGAAAAGCACAGCCACTGCAACGATAATCTATGAGCCAGCTGCAGCCGTACGGGCTGTGTAACGCATTCCTTCCTCTCGTGCAGGAATGCATTTATTTAATTATTTATTTATTTTGTTGTCAACATGTCAACAAAATAAATAAATAATTAAATAAATGCATTCCTGCATGAGAGGAAGGAATGCGTTACACAGCCCGTACGGCTGCAGCTGCCCGTCCATAGATTATCGCTAGCGGTGTGCTTCAGTCACTTCGACTACGGCGGCTGATGCAGCCGTGTTCGGCGATGCTCGCAGGCATATGTCTCATGAGCCACACTGAACTGCGGCAAATGCTTTGCTAGAGATTTTCAACAGGGTAGGTTTCCCAAAAGAAATACTGACTGACAGAGGTGCCAATTTCATCTCAGACCTTCTGGTTTGTCTGTGGAAGTACTGTGGGGTGAAGCACCTAAAGACCACCCCCAACCATCCCCAGACTAATGGACTTGTTGAGAGGTTAAACTCTACACTCAAGACCATGCTACTGGCATTTGCAGACTAGTTTAAGAAGGACTGGGACAAATATTTGACCACCTGTTGTTTGCTTTCAGTTAGATTCTCCAGGAATCCACATTTTTTTCACCCTTTGAGTTACTGTATGGGCATAGGTTGAGGGTGCCTCTAGATTTGATTTGAGATGAGTGGGAGAGTGAGTGTGAATCCCACAAGGAGTCTGTTGTGGCATATGTCCTAAACCTCAGGAAAAGGGTCAGGGAACTCATGGCCTTGGCCCAGGAGAACCTGGAAGAAGCCCAAAAGCAGAAAAAGGTCTGGCATAACAGGAATGCTTGAGCTAGACAGTATGCTATAAGGCAGCAGGTAATGGTTCTCATTCCTGTCAGACACAACAAGCTTCAGGCAGCTTGGGAGGGACCCTACAAGGTAGTAAGGAAGGTCAGCAATGTTAACTACATGGTAGAACTGCTACATATTGGCAATAGGAGGCAGGAGGAGTTTGAGGGGAATCTATGGCTGCAGGCAGCCAGTCAGGAAAATCCCAAATTACTATGGTGGAGCCTAGGATTGCAGGCATATAATGGGACAGTGCAGCATGGTACTGGGGTCAGCAATTCCAAGGCAGCTGGAATCTCAAGACAGGGAATGGGGTAAGGTATTCCCAGATAGGCTCAACTCTCTCAAGCAACATTTCTAAAGGATTACTTGAAAAAATAGCTTGAGTTCTCATGGGGGGGGGGGGGAAGTGTGACAAACCGAAATGCTGCCAGCCCAGCTATCTGGAATTTTGTAAATAATCATGTGTCATTTGTGAATATTAATATGATCCATAGGCTTGTCTTACAAATGTAAGAGAACTATATGTTATATGGATATTAAACTACTGGTGCAGAAGTGTGTGTTGAACTGAATGTTATGTACTGAGCTTCAAGATTGTAACCACAGTGTACCCTGCGGGAAAAGAACAGAAATGTATATAAACTATAATAATAGCAGAAGTTGGAACATACAGAGTTAACTTGCAAAACTTCAGGAAAATAAGTTAAAAGTGTTTTACAATGTGCTATAAAAAATTAGTTTCAGTGGGGTAAAGAGGACACAATGTCTAAAGCTAGAGTTTTTCCTATTGTCTGGAAACAGAAATAATTACTAGGTTTCAAATGTATAAGTGTTAATTGTTTTACAACTTCCAATTCTAGGTAAAATTCTGAGCGATACGTATTTTTCACAGAGAAATGTTAAATTCTGTTGGTATCTGTTAAGTCTAGGAATTGGAGGCAGGTGACAAATAGTGATGTCATCCAGCTGACCCAGCAGTAATGTTTTGATATTAATTTAAGAACTATCTCTCAGAGAAAGTCTGGTCATTTTGTATTTTGTCTTTGGACCCGAAAACATCCATTCAGCACTTTCTTTTAGAGATAGTTAGGAATATAGTAAAGATTAGCTTAGATGTTTTCTGCATTTATTTGAGACTGTCTTGCAATGTTGTTTTAAAATATTTCCTGTGATTCTGAACTTTGTAGTCACTTTGCTGAGTGATTGAATATTGTCTTGCTCTTTTATTATATATTATTAAATATATTTAAAACTTAATTGTGGCTGGTTTGTTTAGAGACATTTACACTCTTAAAGTACTTGCATATGTATTCGGTGACACTGTATAGGCCACTCCAATTGCCCTGCTGCTGGTCACACTTACCATTTGGGTAATAGTAACATTACACAATAAGATTGATCACCCTTTGGTAAGGGCCTTAAAGTAGCTGATAAGAGGTTTTCATGGGAGTGTTAACTAACTTATGGTCTGGGCAGAAGGGGGCATAGCTAGTAAACCTGTGCCAGCCTTTCCCAGGTGTGTGCTTGTATATAAACCAAATCTCAAAGTGTGTGTGTGTGTGTGCTTGTATATAAACCAAATCTCAAAGTGTGTGTGTGTGTGTGTGTGTGTGTGTGTGTGTGTGTGTGTGTGTGTGTGTGTGTGTGTGTGTGTGTGTGTGTGTGTGTGTGTGTGTGTGTGTGTGTGTGTGTGTGTGTGTGTGTGTGTGTGTGTGTGTGTGTGTGTGTGTGAGTGTCAGCTACTTGGGCAGGGACAGAGAGCACTGTTTGGAGAGAGAGTCCTGGGAGGACTTGGTTTGGAATGATAGCTAAGGACTCAACTCTATAGCTATGCCAGTGGGGAGTCTTACTAGGGATCTGGATAAAGAGGCAGAAGCCAGCCCCAGCCTGACTGTGATCTCTGTGGCTCTTAAGGGAAATTGTACTTTACTGCATGTGTACTGTTCATCCTCCCAATGTGCATGTCCCTGACTGTTGCTAGTGGTGAGTATTGAGGCTCCTTGATTACTGGGCCAGTGCAGGGGTGTCACACGTCTAATTACCGACAACTTATAAACTCAATTACTAGTCTAACTGACAGGTGTAACAGACTTTTCTTCACATTTGAAGACAGACTAACTTTAATCAAAATGATACTGTTACCTAAAATCTTATTCATTGGCCAAACTCTAATAATTCCCCCACCTGCCAAATTAAACAGAAAATGAATAACTTATTACTCAACTTCCCTTTGTTATCCAGATAAAACCAAGAATTTCTCTTCTGTGGCACACCACAAGCTGGGATGAAGATGGTATAGGGTTTCCAAATATTGATTTTTATTTAAACTTCACATTTATTAACATAGTGTTGCTTTGGAATAATAGTTCTTATACATCATATTGGAAATCAGTACATGAAACCTTACTTTGTAATAGTAATAGGACATTGCTTGAACGGGGTCTATATTAGATAAAATGAAAGTTTATCTAATCAAACACTGACATGATCAAAAATCCCGGAACTCGAAACTGCAATTGTGAGGGGCTGTGCCCCACACCCCCCACTAAATATATATTCCAACTTCGAGATCGCATTACAGTGAGGAAAGGGCAAATATTCCCATCTTCACTGTACCGCGATCTCACAAAAACCATGTCGAGTTCTGGGATTTTCGATCATGTCAGCATTCGATTAGATACACTTTTGTTTATCTAATATAGACCCGCTTGAATGTTATACTCAAATACATACAAACATCTTTATATGGATTTTAAAAATATACATTCAAAGTGAAAGGTCAAAACTTGTTTTCACACCTCTTGTAAACCATATATTGCTGTTGTTTAAAAAGCTTATGTTTTATAATAAATTAATTAAGAATTTATTAATAATTATGTTTTCTATTACTTACACAAATGAATGTTTGATATCTTTTGATACTCAGAAAATGTTAGAATTTAAGAAGGGTGACCTATTATATTGGAATCAATTTCGCTTAGCTAATAAAATAAGTTCTACTGACGATTTGATCATCAGATATAGTTTGCAAAATTGCAAGTGGACATCAAAACTTGTAAGGATTTTATACATACTAAGCTCATACCCTCATTAGAGGTATACAATAAGAGTAACTTAAAAATCTTGGATTTTATCTCAACAATTATTAATAACTCACCCAAGAACACATCATACATCTGTTATTTATAAAATTTTCAGAAATTATATTATCAAAACAGATGTTTCTTTTTGGAATTATTCCAGTGAAGTTAATAGACAAGTATTCTCAAAAAAAGATAAACAACTTTGTTTACAGTTGGTGAAGGAATCCACATATTCCCTGTTCTGGCATGTATACACATGAAAAAATTTACATAGATGTTTTTTTCACCCCACATAGACTAATAATAGTGTACAAGAAAGATGAAATGAATTTCTGGAGATGTGGACAACCTGCTGCTGACTGGATTCATATGGTTGTTAATTGCAAAATAATTTCCCCATTTTGGTTAGACTTTGAATATCTTTGTAAAGCTCTATACAATGACAACTGTATAATTTCTGACTCCCTTATCCTTTTCAGTGTTTCTGTTCCTGAAGTCATTCCTAAAAACAAATGTTTTTACTATGGTCTATCCTCTCTATAGTAAGGAAAATTGTTACTAAAAATTGGAAATCCCAACCTTCTCCTGTCCTTAAAGTTGAGTTTATTCATCTTATGAAATACATTTGTAAGAATGAGATTGCTACTATAAAAGCAAGGACTAACAACACAACTCACCATTTAATTGCTTGGACAAAATTGTCCGATCTGTTAGAGAAATATTAAGTGTTCTCCTAAGTATACTGCTTTTTTAGTTTTTATGGACGTTATATATAGTTTATTTATTTTTGTTACTATACTGTTAAGTTATTGTGTTATAAAATGAATAAAAACATTTTGGAAGGAGAGTTCAGTTCTTACATATGGGATGCAGCAAGGCAGTTCTTTTCAAAACTGATGATTTAGCACTTTCTTAATAATCTGTGTGTTTGGATCTGTTAGAATGTTGAAGGAATACTTGTTTTAATGATTAGTTGTATGAAGGCATTTTAAGCTGACATTCATGTAGTTATCTTTTTGATGGAATTGTTTCACTGCTTAATTTTTGATCAATTGAGATTCAAACATGAGTTTTACAAAAAAAAAAACGGGGTAAAACCAGTTTATACTTGGCTTCTATTTTCTTGAGGCAGGGGAATGCATGCTGTTCACCCCAAACCCTTAAGATACAATAAATAATAAAGATAGAACAGAAATAAATAGCTCAAGTAAGATCCTGAAATCTGAAAAATTTTCTGAGTAAGTCTGAAACCTTTTATGAAAGTGATGCGACCCAAGATAAGTAAGGAAATCTAAATGGTGATGTTAGTTATAATTATATCATTCTTAATATTTAGATGTTTACAATTTTATATAAGCTAAAACTTGTAGAAATGACAGACCTAATGGAGTCATATGTAACTGCATAACATCTGAGAGCTGCTGAGGTGTTTAGTATTAACTGCCAATAATTGTACTTTGCTTTCCTTCAGTAAAACCATTGACTTCTTTTTGTAGTTGATGCCTGATTTTACTTGGATGCACTTTTATAAAGAACTAAGAGTAATGAAAGACCAAATTCATATCTTGCTCAACCCTGACTAACAGTTTGTTATAACCATGATGTAGTGCATGGAATGCAGTGAGTACACTCCAATATTTGGAAAAATGCAAATCAGTTAAGCTGTACCCTAACACAAGACCCAACCTTAACAAATGTTAAGCACCCCCTGCTTAACATGTTAAGTTTGGGTCTCATGCTAGGCAGTCAAATCAGCCAGTTCAGGCCAGCAAAGACACAAGAAGAGTAAGACACATTTATTTCTGTTTGTGTCTGTACAGATAACATGTCCTTCCCTCTCATAAATTTAGAAAGTGGCTAGAATAAGAGGATGTGTATTCGCCTGCATTTTCTGAAGGATATGTCTCAAAATGAAATTAATGTTGTTTCAGTGACTTCAGTCCTGAGTGATTTTAATGAAATCCAAAGATATTATGAGGAGTAGACTAAACATATGAAACAAAAATCTAGACATTCTGCAAAAATCTGAACATTCCAGAGACATGTCAATGACACTGTAAACATATGGACTGTGTTACCCTCTCTACTGACACTATTCGCTAAGTATAACACTTAGCACTTTTTATTTTTCTCTGAAACTAGTAGTACATGGAGCTTTGCTCTCAAGGTAAATTTCTTGGTATCCATGTCTAGAATACAAAATAAGCAGGTTATGATAGGATACCTGCTCATAATCCCCTCTGTCTCATCCAGGCTCGGTACACATCACTGTCATGATAGCACGATGTTCACCTATAATTGCATTTTTTATGTTTATTTACTGCAGCAGAGAAACAGAGTAAATTACACTAAACATAATTTACCTGTCCCTATTTTGAGCACCTACAAAGGTGACTAAACATTTATAGTTTAAAACCAAAGCATCAACTTATTGTTTGTAGTGCTTTATAATATACTTAAGGTTACATTTATGTTTGTTTACTTGTTTATCCAGTTTCATCTTAGAGTAATGCAAATGTGATTTAATAGCTAGAAATGAGTTATCTTTTGTGTGTGTGTGTGTGCGTGTGTATGTGTGCGTGTGTGTGTGTGTGTGTGTGTGTGTGTATGTGTGTGTGTCTGTGTGTGTGTGTGTGTGTGTGTGTGTGTGTGTGTGTGTGTGTGTGTGTGTGTGTGCGCACGTGCGTGTGCGCGTGTGTGTGCGCGTGCACGTGCATGTGTGTTATGAGTAGACACTGATGCATTTTTATGAAGTAAAATCTAACACCAAATAGGATAGATTAATTCAAGTACCAAAAGGGAAATCGGCCATGTTTAACATGTCCCACAAGGGCAGCTAGCCTAGTACTTACCTATAAACCTATGAACCTATGATATAATTTTTGCACTGTTTTCTCTTCAATTGAAATATTTTTTGTACTCTTTTCCCTTTCATTGAAAAGTGAAAGCATATGCACACCCTGGCATGAGCACATTTAATTATTGTAATTAGATAGGTCTGTATGCATTTCTCTTTCAGGAGATGAACTTCATTAGCATTATACAAGCTTTCATATTCCCTTAAAATCCCTAGTGTTTAATAAATGTGCTTTAATTATTTCAGGATCATCTTCAGTCATTTTGCAGGAAGCAACCATTCCATTAATAACAAATGAAAAGTGCCAACTGAGAATGCCCGAATATAACATCACAGAAAAAATGATGTGTGGAGGCTTTGATGATGGGGGCATAGATACCTGTCAGGTATTACTTTACTTTTCTTGTGTCTGCCATATGTTTTTTTTTAAAACCTTTTTATAATTGTCTATCGCTTCTGAGAACCTAAATTGTTTTTGTCCACCCTTTATACTTTTACTGTACAAATAACACTAACTAACTTGTATGTAGGCACATATGTATGCTGAAAGAAGGTAGACATTACAAGTATGTGCTATTTCTCTAAAATGATATATATGTACTTTTTATAACAGTAATTAAAAAAAGGCTTAAATGACTGTAAGCAATAGAGCAGGTGGAAGGTAAAGCTAAATTACAAATGTCTCACATTCCTTTTAAATGTGTATTGTCTGAGGTGAGCATGCTTTACAAAACACGTATAAGGTTTCAGCCTTAAGATTAAGATTTATGTTCTAGTCAGTATGATGATGTAGATTAAAAAAAGGTAAAACAATGCTATGATTGTCCATCTGTTTCCCTTCCCACATCTCCCCATATCCCCTTTCCTTGAATATACAAACTTATGACAGCCACATTTTTATACTTAAAATATTTGCACTTCTCTTCCCAAATACAGATATAATAGACACTCACAAATGCACAAATACACACATAAGCAAGCAGGTGCTTACACACACACAGACACACACACACACACACACACACACACACACACACACACACACACACACACACACACACACACACACACACACACACACACACACACACACACACACACACACACACACACACACACACACACACACATACACACACATGTAAACAGCAAAGTCACAAAATATTTAAAATTCAAGAAGACAGGAGTCTGTAAGAATCCTCGTGTAAACAGTAGAATGCATGCACACTCCGGGTCTATATTAAAACATCAAATATTTAACAGTTCGAATCACTAAAGGTCGAACTTTAGTGATGAACTGTTAAAACATTGAATGTTCAGAAAAAAATAAAAACAACAATAAAAAAAGAACTAAATGGTGTAGGCAGGGGGGCAAGCACCCCTGCACCCACCACACCCCCCACTACTTAAATATACCAACTCTGAGAACGCACTACATTGAAGTAAATGGAAATCTTCCCTTATGGAGATTTCCATTTACTTGTTCGATGTTCGGCAGTTTTGCTATTCTCATGTCGATAATGTCAGATTCAACATTGTCGGCTTTCGAGAATCTAATATAGACCCCACACTCCTGAGTGTTTAAAGGAAAAAAAGTGCAGAAACAGTATTGACCCTGAGGTACTTTATTCACTGTACTCTTGAGGTGAATTTCCTGACACTTGTGTCTTGTATACATAATAAGCCGGTTTATGACTCAGAACCAATCATAATCCTCTCTGTTTAATTTAGAAATGTTCTTTATATTTAAGCACAAGTATGAATTTAGAAATCATAGCCTTGCACTTTGTGTAGAATGTCTGTAAATAAAATCTGACTCAAGGGCACCCTAATATATATAGATACTGACCAATGAGAGCATGGGTTTTTTTGTTACTTCTGGTAATATCCAATCCCATATTGGAGACTCAATCTTCAAATGTAGCTCCCAGGCTTAATTGTGAGTTTCGTTGCTGTGACTGATGGTGTATTCTAAACCTGATTTTTTTTATTTTTTTTTATTTCTGTGTTTCTCTTTCTCAGTTAGAGTATATAGAGATCAGGAGTATAAGAACTTTTCCCCACCTATGGCTTGAAATTATAATACAGAGCATTTCAAAGTCACAGTTATTTATTTCATTGGCAAGATTCAATATAGTACTTTTGTTCTCCATCTACTTTAGAACTTTGTCAGGTCTTTTCTGTTAGGGAATTACATGTAGCTGTCTATTGGATGATTGTTGATTTGTTTAGGTATTTGAATTGCAGTTGTAATTCAGCTTTACAGCTGCCCATTTCCTGCCTTTTGTATCAGTTGCTCATATCAGCCTCATTTTAGGTTACATTTTAGCCTTTGATATGCAACTACAGGGAGTAACGTAACTTTATAAATGTAGGCAATCACTCAGCCTGGCCTTATGTCGATACTAGGATGAAAGATACTAAATAACTATCAAGTATTCTGTACCTGCATGATTTGTGTCTTCCTTTGTGTCCTGGGACTGTTTTGCTGAAATGCTGTCACCACATTATTGGTGTTTGGAGTTATAGTAGCTCTGGATCAATGTCTCTGTTTATACACCCACTATGGCTTCAGTGGAATGACTCTTACTAGCTCTTCTTTATGATATCAAATGATGCACATGAAGCATTTTCACTTCTGTTTAGGTTCATTGAATGTTACTAGTCTATTGACCCGTTAAATCCCAATATAATACTAGATGAGAGATATTGTCTATGCCCAAGGTATTTCTAGAAGGGAGAGAAGCTGGGGCAATCCCCAGCACAAATCTATGGTTTCCCATCCAGTCATCCAAGTTAGGTTTAAACAGAGTCATGGAGGTGCTCTGCTTGACATGGATTGGAAGCCTATTCCGGAGGAGTGGCAACCTCTGAGAGATGTATTTCTCCATGGCACAGGAACAAGTTTCACAGAATGGGCATTTCCTTCTTTTGTTTGTTTTCTCTCATATTCTAAAGATGTACAGCAGGTAAATGAATGATTTTAAATTGTCAACAGATGTGTCTGTGGTGAATGTTTATGATATAGGACAAAGCCCCCAAACTCTTCTTCTGTTTCATGCTTGCTTAGTAACCTCATTGGGTGGTGATGGCTGTTCATGGGGGGGGGGGTCACTACAGGAGTCAGATGCTGCCTGATAACAACAGATGGATGGATAAATATAGGGTTGTGCTAACCTAGTTGTTCTTTGCATCCATTCGCAAGTCCGCGAACAAGAGAAGTATTAGAAGAACTGCAAGAATAAGGTCACTTAATGTATAGTTACATGTTCAGAACCAACAATTCACTTCTGTTCATGGCTTTCCCTTTCTGTTAGAGGTGTAGAGTTTGATTCTTAGAAAGTTCTTTACATTAGATCTGTAGCTTCCACTACAATCAGAACAGTTAATGACAATTCAGTTTAGATAAACTGACTCCTTCTGCAATTCATAGGGAGCTGCATGTATCGGAAGCATATCTAAATATAAATTCTTTTTTTATGAGATCCATTGCTCCTACTACTACTAGAACTGTCTGGGTACCCTTCTTCCATAGTGCTCTCATTTCTGTCTTCAAATCCTGGTATTTTATGACTTTTTGTCCCTCTGTACATAAGACACTGTAGTCACTGGGTGTAGCAGTTTCAATGATCAATGCTACTTTTCTGTTCTTTTCATGGACTACTATATCTGTTTTTTTTTCGCATTTGTCTTTTGAACTGTAGGTAATGGGTAATCCCATGTGATGTAGACTTCCATTATTTTCTATGATGCTTTGTGATTCATGTTTCCAGTGTTATTCAGCTACATTAATATTATAATATTTGTACAATCCCCAATGCAACGGTCTTGCCACATTATTATGCCTTTCAGTATACAGTCCTTCTGCCATTAGTCTATCACACACATCAACAGGATATGCAGTTGTTTCCATTTCTATTTTACAAAACCTACATTTGTCTGTTTCTCTGATGTGTTCAATGGACTTTGTAAAAAACATGTATATAATCCATTATCCTGGGCCGCCAATATTAACCTTTCGTCTTTTGGTTTAAATTCACTTCTCCTTAGCCATTCCTGTGTTAGATCCTTATCGACATGAGGTTGTTCCAGGAGCTGCACACCATAGTATACCATAGCACAGCATAACATAGCCAATGCTGGGTCAGACTTAACAATAAGTGACAGTCCCTAATGACTTATTTGATTACCCAATATGAAAGTGAACAGTTTATGAATGCAAGTTCCTATGCAGCTATTTTCCACATTCTGTGGGAGTTTATAGCCAGCCATAGGAGGTCATATGTCAAAGCACTCCAAACACACTTACATGAGTGGCAGCTCCTAGTAAACTGGGTATATAGCAAGACTCTAAGTGCCATCATGCAAGGAGGCATTGCTGAATGTAGCTGGTGCCTGTCAGCATAATTCACAAGTCAGAGCTGCAAGGATTAGCTCACCTTGCTGTACTCCAAAATGTTTCTGTGAATGTCTGGCAGTTAGCAAAGGGATAAAGGTTACCAGCTGCATCCTGTAGTCCAGGGTTAGATTCTCTCATTGTCCACTTGCCTGCTGTGTAACTCTGTGCAAGTCATTTAACCAAGTAGTACTCTGGGCCAATTCCTGAAATGGGCTAGCTCTTCAATGGTCAGATGGGCCACATACCTAATAACTACCTATGAACCTACAACAATAGTCAGTTATTTTTCTGACTTTCTTGAATTATATTGTGGTTTATTCATGCAGGAAGAACAGGCATTCATATATTCTCTTTACGCAGGGGCCAGTTGCATATTGGAAAGTAATTTAATGCATTTCTGGTACTGAAAAGGTCTAAGGCACCACATTTCTGCATTGCAACTGGTCATCTTTATTATCATTTTCTATATCTTTCTGTATCTCCTTAGTCTTGGCTATTTAGTATTGTAGGCACTAATATTCCTTCTCCTGCCTGCTGAAGCAGGTATTGAAAGCAAAAGTTAAGGGCCGGGTAGCACTACCTGTGCCTGGCTTGGTGTATTTTATACCCTACCCCCCCCCCCCCAACAGCTGGTGAGAGTCCTACTGAGTCATGGCCTGCAGTGCTTGAATGTTCAGTGTAGGACTCAGCACTATATTGGCACATTCAAGAGCTTGCCAATTGTCCAGTTTGCAGCAACCATAAATCTCAAGTAGGTGGCAGTCATACAGCAGCTCTAGCTGCCTTCACTCATTAGGATGAATAAGACAGTAAGAGCCACTCAATGTCACTCCCACCCCCCACCCCCCAACCCCCAAATTGCTGTCTTCTTCAGCACCAGAACTGATAGCTGAACTTGATAGCTGGGGCTACAATTAAGACTGCAAATATGTAGTCAATGGAGAAGGCTTAATAATTACCCAGTTTTATTTTAACATCAGGATCAATTCCCTGTGCACCATATACAGCATTAAGAAGGCTTGACAATTATCCAGTTTTATTCTTGCACCCCCTTGCACCTGGCATACCACATTTATCAGCATCACCCCCCCCCCCCAAGTATTAGTGAAATAATTGTCCGTGTTCCATTTTAATCAGAAAAGGCATAGCTGGAATGTATACTGTCAGAGAAATGAAGACCTTACTCCCTGTGTGGTAACATATGTCCAGTTATCCACTTAAATATAAATAATGTTATCAGTTTATCCTAAAAAATACATTATGTGAAGATGTTAAGACAAATATATACTGAATTTCCACAAATTACTAACTGCAGTGTCCAACTGTGTAAAGGTACTAGGAGGTACATAGCACACATATATGCATCATGATTGACATATGTGATTTCTTCAAAAAATGCATACAATTTCACAGAAGCTAGATAAATGACTTTGTGTTTTTCAGCCAAATATGTGAAACAAAAAAGTGATGCAGTAAAGAAAAGAGATTTTTTTGAAGTTCATTTTCCTTTGTTAACAGGTTAATTGTGCTGCTGAAGTGACCCTTTTCAGCCATAACTTTGGCCTTGAGGCAGAACTAGTTAGACAATTTGATACTTTTCAGCTGAATATTTATAGAGCAGGTTTATCTTACAGTTTTTTAAAGCAAGGCTATATAATATCTACCGCACTTATATATATTATTAAGAAAGGGGAACAATATATGTAGATAACTTATAGTTTAGCATAAAGCAGGATCATAGACACACTTGTTTAGGCATTAAGATTTCTTTGTATGCCGTACTTCTTAATTCTAAACATGTCTGACAGATTCAACGCTGTACATTTTGTAGATATTATTCACTGCCTTTGACATATTTGCATTAGTAAATGTCTTACTGATTCATTATAAGTTTAATTTAGGATAAGGAGTAGTTTGTAATTTTTAGGTACAGATCATTCACTGTGGCTGGAGCAACTTCTTCTGCAAAGTCTATTTTGTCTATTACTAAGACAAATATTAAACAAAACTTTCTTACCCTCATCATGTACAAGATTTTTATCTGTTGTATAAGTAACACCTGAGTTATCTGATCTTCCACTCATGCTAGTAAATTGTTACAAGACTGAAGAGCAGCACATTTGGTTTCCTCCATCATCTGTATTTATCTTATTTCAGGGAGACTCTGGGGGACCACTCATGTGCCAGGTGGATAGCAGCTGGATTTTGGCAGGAGTTACATCATTTGGTTATGGATGTGCAAGACCTGAGCGTCCAGGAGTATATGTTCGTGTCACACAGTTTCTGGAATGGATTCATGATTATATCTCTTAATGCAGTTTTAATCTATCAAGAGTAATATGCTTTTTTATTCTTATTGTTGCAGCATAAATAAAAATAGATAATCTATGTTTCTCTCTGTCCTCATCAACGGGTCTTTCCACTAATCCAAGATCTGTTATATTTTTGATTCCTGAACACAATATAACATTCCACAGGCAATAATATATATATATATATATATATATATATATATATATATATATATATATATATACACACACACATATATCACACACACACACACACACACACACACACACACACACACACACACACACACATATATATATATATATACATATCACTGTAAAGGAGATTTGTTTTCATAGGCATACAAATTTAAAGGTTTAACAATATTTTAGTAATCTAGTTAGCAGCACAGTAGTCACTTGACAACAACAATAACTGACACAAGATGTTAATATTGTAACATATGTGTAATAAAAGGAAATGTGTTCTGTCTGAAAATTCAGTAACAAGTCTCAGTTTGAATGAAATGCATACTTGCAGAAAGTAGAATATAGATAGCTACATGCTGGAAATGTATTTGCATTTTATATAATTAAGCACTTCCTCCAGGTAGCTCTTCCTCCTGTCATTTACTATTTACACTTGGTACAAAATGACAATTTCAGAGGGTTTATAAACTAAAGCAATTACATGGTCTAAGGCAGAAAACTATGTCTTAAATCTCTGGAATGTCTAACTGTATCACTAAGAGTAATTTAAATTGGTTTATATTAATGCACAAGAAAAAAAGATTAAGAATAACTTTGTTCTGTTTATAAACAGAAACAGGTGTAGTTTATACTAAATACCATATCTGAGTTAGAAATTATCCATTAAGTTTTTGACATGGTTAGATATTCAATATGTGATTATTTTTGAATCATTTTTCTTTTTATTGGCCTATCCGCATTAAAAATTATATATGAGACTTTATAAAAAATACCATTTAGTTAATGTTGCTCTTTCACCCTCATGTTATGCCACAATAAAATTGCTTTGTTATTTTATGTGCTGACATTGGTTTACTAATACTTTAATATAGTAGAATGTCTGGTTATTATTTTATTTTATTTTATTTTATTCTATCTGTGTCTTTTTAAGCCATTTAGTGGCAGTTGTCAAACCAACCCAGCAGTTAAACCAATCCCCAGGATTCATGAATAAATGGTTTCCGTGCAGGAACAGTGTAGGAGCTCCTGCATGAAAAATGGCCACCGAGCAATCCAGGAAAGTGTCGTTTTCACGTACACGAGCGGCCCTACTGTTCCTGCACGGAAAGCCATGCAGGATGCAAATCACCTCATTTGCTGGTAAAAAACATGCAAATGAGGTGATTTTGTGATCCAGTAAACTGGCCAGACTTCGTGCAGAAACAGTGTCAGAGCAGAAATGTATTCAGTTAATAACCAAATACATTTCTGCATCTGAGCAAACGGTGGCAGAACAGCTCGTGGAAAGCATGGATTACAGTTAAACACACATGCCAATGGCCAAATATAAGGCCATTGGCATTAATAATAGTTTATTTTTTTATAAAATGAAACTTTTTTTTTGGGCCAATCACAGCCATTTAAGCTTAGGGCAGCGGCACGCAAATGGGATTGTGCCGAAAAAATAAAATGAGAAAAGTCAATTTTAAGATAATTCTGCATTTTGCCATTATAGTCAATGACATGCAGAATGTAAACAATACCAGGGAGCACTGGTTGTCAAGGGGAAAGGGCCAGTCTAAGTGCAGTAACTAAGGACTTACACACTGGGGTATGGAAATGAGGGAAGTTATACTGAATCACAGATTTCCTCAAAGTCTCAGCTTGTACCTAACCGTGTAGGTGCAGCATTACAACAGTGCACGTATAAGAGCTGAATGACTTCATAAGGGGGTGTGTCATGCTTGCTGTAAGCTCATTGGCATTTTGTGACCTGTGTTTGCCCTTAGCTAAGCACAGCTAAGGAAGGGAGTGTGTCAGATATGCCTGAGCAGTGTGTACATAGCCTAAATGGGTGTGAGTACAGCGCACCGGGTTTAAAAAAAAAAAAAAAAAAAAAAGAATGAATGAAAAAAAGAGGAAATGGCAGCACTATTTACATTTGAGCACTGGGTATGTGTGGTGTGTCTCAGGACTTAAATAGGGAGAAATTGGGAAGGGGAAACAGCACTAGGAAGGCAATCAAGGAGAACTAGCATAGCTGGCAGGTGGAATGTATCAGAATCAGCCAATTACACATGCAGCCGCCCAGCACACTAATATAAACTATGCAAACACCCTGCAGACTGTTTTTTCTCACAAACTCTACACCACCAGTGTACACAGATGGGGATTTTTAACTGGCAAAACTAACTAAAAATGTTAGAGGCTGCTGCTGCTTTACGCCACCAATATGTGCTAGAGACTGAGGGTGGTGAAGAGGAGAATGCTGACATATCACCCTCAGTGAGGAGGAGGAGAAGAGTGTACAGACCCAGGGTAACCTACCAGGGCCTACATGAGCTGGAGATAGTAGAGTGATATAGGGTGGACAGGGACATTCTACAGCATGTGCTGGCCATGTCTTATACACAGAACTAATAGAGGGGAACCCATCCCAGTGGATACCAAGGTATATCTAGGCTTAAGAATACTAGCCACAGGTACCTTCCAAAGACCAACTGGGGATATCATGAGGGTCTCACAGGCAGCAGCATCCAGGGTATTCCACCAATTTCTATGCCATGACACAACATGCCAATGAGCACATATATTTCCCCACTGCATGTGAGGCGCTGACCACATGTATGTGTCTCTTCCAATGTATAGCAGAATAACCTGAGGTAGTTGGTACTATAGACTGCATGCACATCCACATCAAAGCACCACCCAGTGAGCGGGGCAGGGTCTACATAAACCGCAAGAGCTTCACCTCCATCAACTGCCAGGTCTTGTGCGATGCCTAGGGCATTATCATGAATGCATGTGCTGGCAGCCCTGGAAGCTATCACAATTCCCACATCTGGCATTGCTCACAGCTGTATTAGGTGTTTGCCAGGGGGGAAATTCTCCAGAGCCATGGACAAGGGTAAAGTGGTCCACACAGCCTATCTAGACCTTGCCAAGGCCTTTGACACCATCCCCCACTCTGGAATCATAGATAAACTTACTAAACTGGGCATTAATCCCTACGTCACCCAATGGGTTGCTAACTGGCTTACTGAAAGAACCCACACTGTAAAAGTAGTCGACTCCAAATCCAGCTCCAGACAAGTGACAAGTGGAGTACCTCAGGGTTCAGTCCTGGGACCGCTCTTGTTTGGCATCTACTTCTCTGAAGTACAGGCCAACACTAAGAGACTCTGGCTAACAAAGTTTGCAGATGACTGCAAACTGGGAGCCATTATTGAATCCCCAAATGATGTGGATACTCTACAAAAGGGCCTTACAGAAACAGATGCTTGGTGCCAGAGCCATGGGCTCAAGCTCAATGCCAAGAAATGTATAGTTTTCCCCTTTGGGAAAAACATGTATCCATGAATTACCATATAGGTGGCAGTACACTAAACACCGAAAGTGTGATAAAAGACTTAGGGACACAGGTGGACAGTGGTCTCACCTTCGATAACCACATCGCCACAACAGTCAGGAAATCCTTCTATGTGGCACACCTCATCACTAAGGGCTTTTCATCCAGAAAAAAGAGGTCATTGTCCCACTGTACTCATCCCTCATTAGACCCATTATAGAATACAATGCCCCATTTAGTATGTACCTCTGAAGACATCTGCAACAACTGGAAAGGCCGCAGAAATACCTCACTAAAAGAATCACAGGCCTAAAGCAGATGCCCTATGCTGACCGCCTTAAAAAACTCCAGCTATACTCTGTCGCATATCGTCTACTCAGAGGCGATCTCTGCTTAACATACAAGGCCATGTCAAACCCAGAGCTGTTGGACATGCTACATAAAGAAATCCCAATCACTCAGAGCCACATGCTCCAGGGATCTAAACCTTGTCATCACAATAAACAAAACATGCTGGAGGGATAGGTTCCTGACCCAGAGACTCCCCAGACTCTGAAATAGATTGCCCATACATGTCAAGCAGAGTGCCTCTCTGGCCCTCTTCAAAAGGAACCTTGATGATTGGATGGGAGAAAGGAAATTCACCCCGTGGATCATGTCAGTTGCCCTGCTAGACAGGGGTCCAGGGAAGTAAATAGTGTGGGAAGAAATAGCCAGGGAATTGTTATGGCTATGCTTGTATAGGCCCTAGGGCTGATAGCCTAGTACCAACCTATGAACCTATGAACCTATGACATCCCATATGGCCATCTAGTGGGGGATGCTGGCTATGCACTGGAGCCATGGCTGATGATACCCATCAGAAATGCACACACACCTGAACAAGAACACCATAATGAGGCACATGCACAAACCAGGATTATTGCAGAGCGTGTGTTTGGGATGCTCAAGTCATGGTTTCGCTGCCTTAACATATCCGGTGGAGCCTTGCAGTACTCTCCAGCTACATGTACATAAATGTTCATAGCATGTGCCATGCTACACAATATGATCCTTTGGAAACAGCTGCAGCAGGAACAGCATGGGGCCCACCATTGCCAAGGCCCACACAGACACAGAGGGACTCGAAGGAAAAACATCCTGAGCCTGCCCCTGTAGGCAGAAGGAGGCTTGCTCAGTATGCCCTGGTCTTGGAAAAGAGGCAATGCATAGCACACACACTGACACTGCAGGGACCCAGGGACTGATAGCTCTCTCTAACTCAGACATACAGTAAAAGGGATGCCAAACATGACACAACCTGAGCTTTACCATGTACAGGGAGTGTACTATGTGCATCCAACATAGTCAGCCCTCCAGCACTGTCCTCAATACTGGCCCCGCAACAAGGTAAGTCACTCTTCCTATCAATTACTGAATGGAGTAGTATGTTCTCATACTTGTATGTATGATATGGATGCAAGCATGCAAGGGAATTGGGTGACTGAATGGGATAGCAGCAGGCAGCTATATGGGACAGCAGGAAATTCATAACAAATACTGATGTCAACAAACTAGGCAGCACTACACAAGGTGACATCTCCCACTGCAGTACATGTGATGGCCCAAGGAACTGTGGGTGCCAATAGGTCACACACATGGATGTCAATGAGGGTCACATATCCACCACCAGCCTCACCCAGCAGGACAGGTGTAGATGACCATGAATAAAGGCTAGGATTAGGCCCCCAAATGATAGCAATGGTGAACAGCCCCCCACCAGACCTACACAGACATACTACAACAGATCTGGCAGTTGCATTCCAGTTCTGAAGGGTAAGAAGTCTGAAACTGAAATGGATGCCGAATACAATAGCCACCCCTGGGGACCACTCCAGTGACTATACTCCTGAGCCATACTGGGGACTATTGTCATGTGGCCAGATGCCAAGGTATTTCCTTGAACTAGCCTTGTAGAGACTTCAGGCCCATTCACCAACTACACACCTATGAAGCAATGAACCTATGGATCTCAGTACTGGCAAGTGTGTGTTTGTGTGTGTGTGTGTGTGTGTGTGTGTGTGTGTGTGTGTGTGTGTGTGTGTGTGTGTGTGTGTGTGTGTGTGTGTGTGTGTGTGAATAGTAATCCCAGTCTGTTTGGTTGATGAATATCTCCTGTGGCTGTGGTTATTAGCAATCGGAGATGTGTCCAAACCAGAAAATGTACCATTCTCCATTCTACAACAGATGTTGTACATCAACATGTACCTGTCTACATCCCTCAGCCCTATAATTTGTGAGGCAAATGCAATCACTGTGTTACTGACTGGGAATTACCATGCACATACTGTACCCTGCCTATGACATGGTGGATGTGTCACCACACTGCCATACCCTGTGGCCTTGCTGCAGGGCTACATCCTGGTGACACACAGACACCTAGAACGGAAATGGGATACAGCATGTGAGAACAAATTAACTCAGCACTTCACGTCTGTGGGGGAGAGAGGGGTAAAGCTGGCACTGAATGTGTTGCCAAGACTGTGGCCAATATTTGTTGTCTCAGGATAGGTATTAGCTTTGTGCATTAACTCGTAGCACTTGTGTTTAATGCTGTGGAGGTTGTTGATGTAACTATTAAGGCTGTTGTGACTGTCAGTGTCTGCTGCATCTCTGTTGCCATAGATGCCTGTCGGGGACTCCATGAGGTTTCAAAGTTGTGTTTGAGGCTAATAAGGGAGTTCAACAGTCATGGGACACCACTGTTCACTGCAACAGTGTCCTCCTTCTGATGTACACTTTAGTAATGGCAGGGGACCATCACATTGTCTCCCAGTGTTTGGAGGACAGTGTCTGGGTTTTGTTGGTTCTGGCTAATACCATGCATTCATGTACTTGTTTGTACAGTGCCTATGTGTATGATTCCGCAGTTATGCAGCTACATCTCTTAGCCATGGGTGCAGTGAAGACATCAACCCCTATTTTCATGGCTGCAAAATCAGCTTTGGAGAGTTTTTGCCAAGTGGTTATCTTTGTAGGGGGTGTGACTGACATGTTGGGTTCCATGTTGATTACAGCCTGTGTGACTCTCGCAATGCAGAGATTGACATCTGGGGATGAGCAACATTCCCATATTTAAGTAGTCAACACAAGTCAAGGCTGTTGCATCATCTACCAGGGGTCAGTATGAGCTGGTTATGGGCAATGGAAATGATGAATCCCAGAAGTGTTGGGCCACTGTACTGGTGAATGGCTACATTCGCCAGGTGATGGAGGGGTAGTTGAAGACTCATACTATTTCAGTGTTGCAGTGGATGACCAGAGATGGCAGGGTGTTGAGGAATGTGCATTGACAGTCTAGGGACATAGATGTGGAGCTATAACAAGCTATGGACTGGATTGCTCTCCTACCCCAAGGCACTTGCACTGGAAGTATCTCCAATGCATTATGATGGGATACTAGTCTGGAGGTATTCCTGTCCATAATGAATATGGAGACAACACCACCTGCGGAGGTGTGGTGTGGTGTATGTTTGGGGGCTGACAGCTGTTGAATGCATCATAGCCTGATACTGCAGGTCTGCTGTCTGCTACTGTGAACCACCTCTCCATTCCAGCATACATGTGTCCTCCACTCCAACAGCTATGAGTGACTGCATCCCGACAGATGCCCACTGTTGAGTAGCATGACCCTCAAATTGCATACATGTGTAGCCTTTATGCTGGTAATAACATTAGGAACGCCATAGGGGTAGCAAGACACATAGCCAGTCCCTGGCAACCCAGCGGTGACAGATGTAGGATATCCATGGCAAGTCATTAGGTTCTCTCAATCATGCCATCCCAAGAAGAGAGGTCCTGGATCTCCTGAGAATGACACATAACACACAAGCCAATGTTGCAGTCAACCTTCTGTTGATAGTACCTCAGCATCATTCTGGGTGACAGCAGTACACTGCCGAGGGCTACTGTCACACCTGCCTGGACCACATAATCAGAGAGTTCAACCATGTCTTCTGTCATGTAGTCCAGGGAGGTGTGTCCCAAGCCATTCACACCCACATGGATACGGAGTGATACTCATAGTTTTTGTGGAGTGACATGACTGGCTGTGTCATGTGTTAGATGCCAGCATGTGATTAATATGTGGCTGTTACCTGCTCCATATTCAACGTAGTGAGTGGGATGTGTGTGCCTCAGTATTGAGTTACCCATAATCACTGTATTTTGCAAGGTGGTTAGCCTTAAGGGCTTAGGTTGGGGGCACACTGTGTAGGTTAAATATATGTCCCTTGGCATGTACCATGTAGCAGTGTCTGAGTGGGTGTCACTCTTGCTGCTCTGTGCTGTTTGGGTAGATGTCCATTGAGTGTCTATGGGAAGGTGGGTGTGTGGCTTTTCAATGTATGTCATGGCTGTCAAAGTGGGGGTCGTGGTGAGCTACGTGTTCGACATGGTGTGGTGCAGGTGTTGATCTTATCCTCTTGACTTGCTAGTCCAGTCTTTGCTGGACAGTGCATATGTCCACATTGGGGGTAACCCTCACAGGTCTGAGTGTTAGTAGCTTAGGGGGGAGGGTTGTCTGTGTACATGCGGTGGTTGCAACAGTGCCCCAGAATGGACATGTGCACCAGGTTAATGGGTGAAAGCACAGATAACTTCCCTTCAGACATGCCAGGAGGGGGTGGGCATAACTAGTAAGTACTGGGGTGACATCTGTGATGAACGAATACTGCTGATGGCTCAGAGCTGTGCCACACTTCATGATCCAATAACCTGGTGAAGTGTCAAGCCATAATGCTAGTTGAAGTGCAAAACAGAAAGAACTAGCATGATGTACGGGTGGAGCAGAAGGCAGACTGTCT